>NW_006441955.1:29701012-29708582 GCF_000325575.1 Pteropus alecto | reverse complement strand
CGTTGGGGCCGTTGGAAGAAGCGGGCGAACGTTGACCCGCGGCCGAGCCGGGAGGAGGAGGCAGGAGGTAGGTGCCAGCTCAGGGACCGCTCCCGCTGGCGATCGCAGTGCAGTGCCCTCGGAGGGCTCCGGCCCGGGGAGCCCCAGGATGCAGAGAGGGTGGCGCCTGGCACGGGATGACGAGCGACGCGGGGACGTGGGGAAGGGGGAGATGGCCAGTTTGGGGCTACCGTGTCTCCGCACAAGCTGCGGAGCGTGCGGGCTTCGGGATTTGTTAGCGCGAGCCGCAAGAGGCAGTCTTTGGAATGAGTTACTGGGTGCCTGGGGCTGCTGCAGTGGAAGAGAACCCCGATGATAGTTAAATGTCTAGGGGCAGAACTTACATCATCTAAGAGGCAGGCATGTGTGAGAATATTTTGGTGTAGAATTTTACAGTAAAGTACAGTAAACTGAATTACTAGCTCCCTGCCCCCTTTTGAGCCTGTGCTGATCGTCCAGTTATGCAAGTCACTTGGGCCCAGGATATGGAATCTGCTGAAAAATTTGTTCTCAGCACGTGTACTGTGGGAATCTTTAGATCATTATCCCATTTCAGGGTCCGTAGTTATAACTGCCAAATTATCATTACTTGCTACGCTGATATATAATTCTTGTTGAATCTGAGCAATTTGAGATAGCTCATTTCTGGACTCCATAACGGAGTGAAGATTAGCAGAGGTACTCCTGCGAAGGTGGTTCAGAAGTGTATGAGAGGGGGATTCCTGGAATTTGAAATTGCTAGGCTCCCCTAACAATTCAGATTGGAGAATAAGTCTAGAGTTGGCTGTGAGTGATGGGTGCCTTTGAAACCTTCACGACTCAAGAGGGATTGGTTTACTGTTTATATAGACGAAAATTCTGGTAGCCTTGATCCTGCCTGGAAAGGTAGGTATGACTTAACACATTTAAAAGACTGAACAAAATTTGAAAAGAATTAAGAGATCTGGAGAGAGAGAATGTCTTCAGAGTTAAAGTTTAGGTCAGACTATCTTGAAATTTAAAAGAAGTTAGAGGTAGGTTTATGAATTGGATTCAATCAGCAAAACTTTATCCATCAAGTCCTAGAGCTATTAAAACCTAGGAAGCTTAGGTTATTCATTCAAACTAAATAAGTAAAAGCTAATAACTAATTGATTCTTTTCTCTCTGTTGTCAGTGAGTTTCTCTATATGGTTCTTTGAAAAGAGGACGAAGGAACTGGTATTTTAAATGAAGTCTCTTAGTGACTTGCTGGGTCTTTTCAGCCAAGTCATTTTATACCCTTCCTTCTCTTTTTCCTTGTGTACAATGAAGATAATAAAGCCCCAGGATTAAGTAACATGAGAGAAGCAGTTTGAAGATTGCTGCAAGGACGTAGTTATTCTAGGATGAAATGTGAAGATCTCCTCATAACACATTGTGCCTTGTGACAAGACTTGTTAAAGCACATTACTTTACAAACCTGCTGAGGCGATATATGAGAAAACTAAAATGTTAACTGTTCAGATGATTTAGTAAAGGCCTCAAGGCCAACACAGTTAGATTATGTTCTTGACCTATCCAAAAACCTGATGTAGCTGCTCTTTGACAAAGCTGGCTATAACACAGGTTTTATAAAAGATGTTTGAGTGTCTTCTATGTAATATGCATCTGGAGATAAAAAGACAAGAAAGAAACTGCCCCAGAATTGTGTGATTTTAATACATTTCACATGCTTAAATTGGAGCAAGTCCAAAGCTTTTTAAATGATGTTTTTCCATATCATTTACCAGTAGTTGTGACTCTGCCTTATTGATTTGATTAGGTCACAGAGAGATTTTGGTACTCTGTGGATCTGTTTTGTGTCTTTGGTGATGGTGATCATGATCAGCTGGTAACGAAGGCACAAGTTACCTTGACTTCACGAATTTATGGGTTGAGATAGAATAGAAAGTGTACCATTCATTATTGATAATGGAAAACTACCTAAAGTCTTCACTTTTGGTAGTGGGTTGATATTATATTCAGATTTACTGAATTATGTTTTAATAATTTATCCTTTCAATAAATATTAAACACTAAACTGCTCCTTGCCAGACATGAGGATAAAAATGATGAATGTTGCCTTGTGGAGTTTGTTTTAGGAAATTTAAAATAGGCAAGAGAGAGCAAAAATAGAAGAAAAAAAATCCCAACAAATATCAGAAGGCATTAGAAAAGAGAATTTTAGCTGTGTCCTGATGGAGGAGAAGGAGGAAGAGGAAGAGGCAGAGGTGTTCACCTGGTGAACACATATGGGCATGTTCTGTGCAATGTACCGTTGAGGGAAGTGCAGGTGGTTTGGTAGATAGAGCCAGGTGGAGTGCGTTAGTGATAAGGCTGGAGAATAAGACTATAACCAGTAGATAGGGAATCTTTAAAAGGTTTTATCCAGGGGAATTTATCTGATTTTTACTTTAGAAGAGTATTTCCCCCCAAATCGGAAATTTGAGTGATCCAAAAGTATTCTGAACATGGACAATCCCATTAATAATTGAGATACAACAGCCCTGTACAGCAATTAAAAACTTTAAAACTATTTTATTGAAGCCCCTAGGAACTTTAGAAAAGTAAAAATCATTATTCATCTAACCAACTTTTATTGTTTCTTTTTTGTTTTTCTATTTTTTTTTTTAATTGAAGTATGGTTGACATATAACATTAGTTTCAGGTTTATAACATAATGACTTGATATTTGTATATATTGTGAAATGATCCCCACAATAACTATATTATCTTCTGCTTTTAAGATTGGGGGAATAGAGATGCAAAGATAAATAAAATACAGCTCCATTTTCAAGCAACTTGCAACTCAGAGGAAGAGATAACCATTTTAATGCAGTGCAGAATCTGAGTGTCATAAGAGGTGTTAAAATGGTGGTCCTAGCAACGTAGGATTCTGAGATGAAAGAAGAGAGAAATTCAAATTAAAAACAGTTCTTAAATAGAAATTAAACTGTGGCCAGTTAAAGAATCAATGCAATCTTAACTATAACATTTATCGTTCTCATCTACTAACCCTTACTTCATACATTGCCCTCCCTCCCTCTTACTCTTTTGAGTGAAATTTTCGGTTTGACTACCATACTACTAAATGTGGGACCTTGGACAAGTTATTTCTTGCCAATATCCTCTCTGGGTCTTTGTCATCTCATCTGTACATTAGGGATAGTACCTACTTTACACGGTTGTGATTACATAAGAAAATATGTTAATATCCAGAGCAGTGCCTGGAAAAATGGCTTACATTTATTAAGCACTTAACAGTTCTATTTGACATATGCTATAATTGAATAAGAACTAACTTAAGGAGAGGATTTCTTATTGTCAGTAGTGAACGTGTTTGTGAGCATCTGATAAGGCCTCTATATTCAGAGAAGCCAAATACGTTCTGTTAAATGAAGCTTTTGAACAAATAATCTTTATTATTTCCTTTTCTTGTTTGCTGATTACTTTTCTGAAATCTGATTTCCCTTTTTACTCCTCAGTTTTGTCATAAAGTCAGTAATCACCAAACCCAGCTTTTTTTTCTTTTTAGATCTTTTTAGATCTTGCCCTTTCTATGGCATTTGCTCTTCATCACTCCCTCTTTGAAACTATTTTCCCTTGGCTTTCTTCACCAACCTCATCCCCTCTGTTTTTATCTCTTACATGTAGGTTACCTTCACTCACCTGTGTCTTTTAGTGTTCTTTCTGTTTCCCATGTTTTCTTTATGTAACTACTACATATATGCTGATGACACCTAGATCTGCCTTGACGTCTTTTGATATCCAGGCCCTAGAGATTATCCACATTTGAATGTCTCGTGATAGCATCTCTAAACCAAGTGGGTTAAACAGTGAGCTCATTATCCCCACACACTTAACCAAACCCATTTTTATTAACCTTACTCTTCTGTTCTCTTTATCTAAGGGACACCATTATCTGTCTAGTATAAAAGACAGATTTTTATGTGAGAGAACCCATCTCATTATAACACATCTGATGATGGTTTATGTTTATTGGTGATTTCCAAGATGTCTTCTTATTTTTATATGCTAGATCCTATGTAGAATATTTCTAAAACTTCGGTACAGGCTAGAAAGACTAATGCTGACGGTGTTTTTAGGTAGGAAAGCACAGACAACCAGATTACAATCGACTGGCAAGAAACAAGACTGGGACCTTTATAGCCTAGACCACGGGACCTCAGCCCCTGGGCTGTGGACTGGAACCTGTCCATGGCCTGTTAGGCATCAGGCCACACAGCAGTAGGTGAGCGGTGGGCGGGGGAGCGAAGCTTCATCTGTATTGGCAGTCATTTCCCAGCCCTAGCGTCACTGCCTCAGCTCCACCTCAGATCATCAGGCATTAGATCCTCATAGGAGCACCGGTCCCTAATGCCATAAAGGTTGGGGACTGCTGGCCTAGATCACTAACTCTCAGGTAAAAGGTATATGTAATGGCTGGTACCCATCTTAGATTATAGTATCTGCTGGCTACTCAATTCATATGTAGTGCTGCAATTCTTTTAGAACAGTATTCTTCAAGCAGTCTCCTCCGACCTTAATGTTTTCAAAATTGGGTTCCATTTTCAGCAGCCCTGGCACAAAAATATAGCAAACTGGATAGTTAATAGTCAGGGGCTGGCTGACTGACTTAGCCAGTAACAATGAAATGCAGGTAGATAGTGAAGGACAGATAAATACTTCAGAAGTTGAAGTAACAAACATGGAGACAAGTATACAAAAGCACCCTTAGGAAAGAATTCTTTTTTAGTATTCTGTAGTCTAAACTGCATAAATAGAACACTAATTTATACTGAACCACATTCTATGCAGTAGTCCTCAACCTTTTTGGCACCAGGGACCAGTGCTCTTATGAGAATGTAATGCCTCATGATCTGAGGTGGAGCTGAGGCTGTGATGTTAGCGCTGGGGAGTGGCTGCAAATACAGATTAAGCTTTGCTCACTGCCTGCCTCTCACCTCCTGCGTGGCCCAGTTCCTAACAGACCATGGACTGGTACCAGTCCACAGCCCAGGGGTTAGATACCCCTGCTTTAGAGTACAGCTGTATTCTTAAGTTTCTTGCATCAGAATCACATGGGAGGGAGGGTCTCTTAAAACACTGATTTCTGGTCCCACCCCCAGAGGTTCTGAATCTGGAGGTCTGAAGTGGGATTTGAGAATTTGCATTTTTAACAGATTTCTGAGTGCTATTGATGCTGCTGGTCCTGGGACCACAATTTGAGAACCGTAACCAATGATTGAATTTGTGCTAAATCATTGAACAAACTACTACAGATACATGATTACATTATTATAGAACAGATTTGTGAATTAGGTTTAATTCCTTTGTTATTTCCATTGCCCTTAGTAAATTTTGTTTCCTGTTACTTATTTTAGGAAGAAATACCAATAAATGGTATTTTTTTTTTTTTTTTTTTATTACGTTAGCTTCTTAGCTGACTTTTATAAAGTCAGCTCCTTGGCTGACTTTCAACCTTGTAGAGTATGATAGATTTAAAAACAAAAGTGCTGCTTTTGTTCTTTTTCTTAGTAATCCTCATGTAAGAATATGATTGCTGCTGTTCCTTCCTCTGTACTAGGAGAATTTGAAATTGGCATATTGTCTCTAAATTGTCATGCTCTTTTGATTCATAAATATATACTCAATCACCTTGCTGCTTCTCTAAGCTGGCACTAGTCAAGATTCAATTGAAAGCCCTTCTAAATTGCATCATGGCTAAACTGTAGATTCTTATTCGTCATAATATTAACAGCATGCCTCACCCTAATATATCATTGAACTTCATTGCCATTCATTCAGCAAACTTTATTAGGTTCCTACCATGGGTCAGTTATGACATCTCATACTAAAGCAGGGTACAAACAGTACCGTGACAGGCCTGCTGACCAGGAACTCAGTTTAAGTGGTGAGAGAAGTTTTATTACAGTTAGATTTGTACTGTAATGTAATAGGATTAATACAAAGTATTCTGGAAGCATAAAGAGAAGGGAATAACAGTTTGGAGAAAGCCTGGAAATTTGGGCTCTATATTCACTAGATTTTTCAAAAATATTTTTTTGAGTTGCTATAACATTTAATATTTTGCCTGCCTTTATACAGTTCACATTACAGCTATTCAGTTGGAATAGTTACTGTCTGATTGTAATTTAATCTCAAGGTAAGGTGGTGGAGAAGCGAGTACCTATGTGTATTCAGTTTGAAACAGCAGCTCACGTTGTGTATTCTCTCCTCTCCTACCATAAAGACAGTAAGGTATACTAGGTAAATGTGCTGGACTGCCGTGGTTTGGCTCTTGGCTGTGTCACATTTTATCTACATGACCTTGGGCGAGAAAGCTCTCTAGGCCTCAGTTTCCTTATCTGTAGTAGGGAGGAAATAACTATTTGGGTTGATTTTAGATTGACATTTAAAATACTTTAAATTTATTTGTTGCAAGTAAATGGTTTATGTGTGATAAATTTTATTTTACTGTTAAAATTAGGTAGAATCCCATTTGCTAAATGTGGTTGTGAAGATAGTGTGTTGCATATTCTGTTAGAAAATGTGAAGAAATTTTGATAAAAATAGCTATACTTGATTCCATTTTAAGTTACAGGAGAAATGTAAAAATTATAGACAATAGAACTGAAAATTCTTCAAAGGTCATCTAGTTCAACCTAATTTTATAGATATGAAAACCAAAAACCAAGGAAATTATGACCAGGTCAAGGTTGCTCAGTAAATGATAGAAGTGGCACTGAGGACCACAGCCCATGACACTCCGTCTGGTGCTCATTCAGTACCCTCTGCAGCTTCCTTACAGTGACAGTACCTTGAAAAAAACTAAGTTTAATTGAAGAGCCAAGACCAAAACATATGAAAACAGCAATGAAAAGTCATTGTACAATGAGATACAGGATGATGGAGCACAGACTCTTAAGTATATAGCTGCATAACTTCATGAGCTGTTCTCTTGAAGCAGAGAAAGCATCTTATTAGTTGTTTGAGACGTAGAAGGTTGATGGATTAAGAACATTCTTTTTTTAAAAGAATCTTAATAGTTATAAATCAGTCATTCTCCCCCCTTCTTTTCTTCTACCAAGTTTAGATTATAATTGAGTCAGAGGGAGAGCCCGCCTTTGCTACGTTGGCCGATACTCTGAGTCTTTGCTCTTTACAACATGGGGGGAAGTCTCCCTCCCCACAAACACACTCTGACATAGCAGGGCATCAGTGTGAAGACTGCACATCCTATGTGTAAATGTGTGCAATAGGTGCTAGACATGTAATTGATTGGTGGAAAGAGTTTATCATTAGTCTAAGTTGATTTTTCCACTGAAGCGCAGGGGAGCGACTGTATTGAATTGTGGTGGGAATGCTTCCACACATATTATCTCATTAACTGCATGAATCCACTGCCTCTAAATATTTTACACAATATTAAATGCCCTTAAAACATTCCAGCTATATAAAGGTGTGCTATAGAAGAAGTGAAAGCAGCATTGGCCCACCCCTCACTATACCCACCCATCCCATTCCCCAGG
>NW_006441955.1:29696543-29700991 GCF_000325575.1 Pteropus alecto | reverse complement strand
AACAGTTTGTAACTTTTCCAGACCTTTCTCCTAAACCTATTTAGATAGTTTGATTTAGCAAAAAATGGTGATCATACTATTCTCGTTATCCGTAACTTTTTTTCATGCTATACATGCAGATCTACTTCACTTTAATAATCCCAGAGTACCCCTTCTTCTGGTTGTACCATATGTATTGATGTTCAGCTGTTTCTCTCAATAGATATTTAGATTGTCTCCAGTTTCTTGCCATTAAAATAATGCTACCATCAATAATATCCTTGTATGTCATGCTTGCTAACTTGTGTGATTGAATATGTGGTAATCGATGCCTAGAAGTAGTTGATCAGTGGAAAGATTTATACATTTCAAGTTTTTGTAGACTGTGAGATTCCCATCTAAAACTACAAACTACTGACTGCTGATAATGTTCTATTTTCTTTACATAATTATCTCAATAACCCTGGGACATTTGTTTTGCTCAACAGGGCTGCTTGTGCTAAAATACTGTAGATTAACTGACTAATCTAGAAATAAATATTATATTGGTTATCACTCATGCCATTCCAACATTAGTTTTGGTGTTTGAGAGTGGTGTTATTCATTTCCATTGCCTCTGTTTATCACTGTAATTTCCTTTAAAAACATGGATTTTTTTTTTCATTATATGAAAAACATATTCAATTATAGAAAATTTAGAAAACACAAAAAAAGTGAAGATTACCCATAATGTCTTTGTGTGAAAATGCATAAAGAAAAGGGTACAAGTCCTGTCCTTGCCTGCTCCCTTTTCTATTCCCCGGTTGATCTTCCAGTTTTTTCAGTTCTTATGCAGACTTCTGTCTTTATGGAGCAGAATTTATACCTATACATATATATTCAAATATAATTTTTTAAAGACCAAATAAGATCATCTTAGATATCGTTCTGCAACTTTTTTTTTGGTTACTTAATCAAATATCATGGAAATCTTTTCAAATTAATAAAATAGCTAATAACAGCTGACTAACATTTATTGAGCACTTAACATGTACCTAAGACCTTGTTTTAAACCCCTTACAGCAATAAACTTATTTAATAAAATAATTAAGAAAATTTTAAAGCTAAATTTATTGTTTAACCACATTTTAATCCTTTGAGGTAAAGAATGTTTTTACTCTCCTTTTGCAGATGAGGAAAATGGAGTCCAGGGATTTCTGTTCAGGGCCACTTACCTTGTAAGTGCTGGAACTGGGGTTTGAAACCAGGTGGTCTGACTTTGGATCCTGTGCTTTTAGCCATTATAGCATACTGTTTCTCATACTGCAGCAATACTTGGTTCAAGTGTATATAGAAGGAATTTAACGTAGCTTCCCACTCCCTGAGATACTAAGAGGGTAGTTTTCTAATGGGAAATTCTGGCTTGGAGCTTCACTGAGATTGTACCCCTCAACCCAAAAAAGGATACACATGAAGTATTTTACCATAATTTGTGTCTTCACACTATTTTGCGAAATCTTTGCGCAGTTGAGAGATTTGATTTAATGAGTGGTGGTAGGAGATATTGCTTCCCGAGCCTCTCATCCTCTGAAGCTGTAACCCATGATAGTTAAAGAGTGGGCTCTGGACTCTGGGGTGGGGAGGATCCCCTGGTTCTGCCTCTTGCCAGCTATAGGACCTTGGGCAAATTACCTAACGTTTCTGTGATTCAGTTTCCTCATCTGTAAAAAGGAAATAATATAATACATGGCGTTGTTGTGAGCATTGACTTAATAAAATACATAAAGCATTTAGAATAGTGCCTGGCACGTGTTTATTAAATCAGCTCCCATATCCTAGGTTTGCTGTACCTAGTGTTTCACCTGTTACCTCATTAAATACCTACAACCATCCTGTGAAGTAAATAGTACTACCCTATTTTCCAAGTGAAGAAACCAGCCCAGAAAGAGACTTGGTCAGGATATGACTCCAGTCTGTCTGACCCAGGGCTATGATGCTTGCATTGTTTGCACTGGACTCCCCAACTATTCATCCTCCTCCTAGCCACAAACTCAGCAAGGGGGCAGATGATGAAAACCAAATTTTGAGTTTCAGCCATTCAGAGATAAAAATTTAATTTACGAAGAATTTATTTCTGTGGAAAATATCTTTACCATTAAATTATCCCACTCAAATGAAATCATTTAGATTTTAAATTTATAAAAAGTAGATTTTATAAGAGGGCGAATTTAGTGTGTTTCTATACCAATATGCGTATCTGAATTGAGATTTTGTTTAATGGTTTTGTTTAAGGTAGCAGAGGCATTTATCGTGGAATTAAAAGCTATAGTCTCATATCATAGAAAGCGGCATTAATTTTTAAAGTCATATTTGTTTTTTCAGAGTAATAACATCTGTTAAAGTATGTTGATAAATAAATTCTTAAGTTTTATGACTGAATTTGTAAGATAGAACTAATGTTTAAAGACTTAAACAGTTTATCTTCTTAACCCAGCAATTTGGTAGTTCTAACTTTATGAGATTTTAGCAAAGACTTTAGTTAGCCATTTGTGAAAAATCCTGCACAATATTTAGAAGCCCAGGTGGTATAATATTACCATATTCCTGTATAATGAAAAACTATTACTTTCTGACACTTGATTGAAGTCTGTTTTAGAATTCTGATTGGATAGACAATTGCAACTTCTCAAGTTGAAATTCAAAGTGAACCTAAAAAGAACACTTAAAATAGTGTACTGTGTGAAGGAAATCTTGTAATCATGATACTACTTTTCTTTCTGCTGAGCTCTCTTTCAGTGGGTAGATGTGACAGGAGAGGTTTGGAGTGAAGAGTAATGTTTTTCTCTAAAGGACTTATCTTTTGCATCTTTTCCATTGCCGTTTTCCTTTATACACTTATGCTTGTTGGAATGAATATGTTAATTTATCATCAGTTATTTACTTGAGTGTTCATTGATTATTCTATCAAGATTAGTGGGGGGCAGGATACAGAAATGTAGAGTGTGTGATATTGAGTCTAACTGAGAAAGATGAAACAAACTAGTAAGTGTATGAAAGACCTAGGGAATGGAGTTTTGCGGACTGTGTGGAGAGGACGATGGTGGTTGAGCTGAGCTTTGAAGAAGCGTTAGTTTGGGGTAGACGAAAGAAGAAAGCATAGGTGGAGCACACAGGCTGGACTGAGTGTGCCATATATGGGACTCAGTTTATTTTATAAACACTTACTGAGCACCTGCTGTTTCAGGAACTGTTGAATACAAAGATGAATACATTCTTTACCCTGTAGAAATTCATAAACTAGTGGGGAAGGCATCCAACTATAATAATATGAAGCAATTAATTATAATACTGGATGATATTATCATATACCTAACTAGTTGCTTTTGTAGTGTATGTTGTCACTTGAGTTATATTTCAGTAAAAGACATGTAAATTATGGAAGGAATTCAGAAATTTATATGTTTATAAACTGATATTAGTTATCTATTCCTACATAACAAATTACTCTAAAATTTAGCAGCCTAAAACAAGCATTTATCTTCCAATTTCTGTCGATCAGGAATCTGGATGTGATTTAGCTTGGTGCGTCTGGCTCAGGGTCCCTTCACTAGGCTGCTTTCAAGGTATTGGCCAAAGTTGCAGTCATCTCAGGGCTTGGCTGGGGGAGGGTATACTTCCAAACTCACTCATGAGGCTCTTGGCAGACCTCAAGTCCTCACTGGCTGTTGACTAGAGACATCAGCTCCTTGCCACATTGGCCTCTCATGTGGCTGCTTACAACATGGCAGCTTGCTTTTCGTGGAGAGAGGGATCCAAGTGAAAGAGAACCGACCCCAAATGGAAGCCAGTCTTTTTATAATTAAATTTGGACATGAAACCCCATCACTGCTGCTGTATTCTATTTGTTAGAAGGTAGTCACTAAATCCAGTCCACGTTCAAAGAGCAGAATAACTCAAAGATATGTACAAAAGGAAGCAGGAATAATTAAGAACTTAGAGGCTGCCTCTCTCAGAATTCTATAAGTGATTGATGTATATAGAGTAGAAGGAATGGGAAGAACCAGCGGAGGAACTCTGATGGAAAAAACAGGCGTAATTAACATGAACCACAAATGTTTTTGCTGAAGATCTATAAACTTACTTTTGAAATTGTCTTAATATTTACTCTAAAATAGAATGTGGTAAAATGACTTATTTAATTTCACCCTCATTAAACTTTCTGTGGAACTGATATCATTTCTGGGAATTGTTTTTATGCCTTTTCAAAACAAAATGTTTATAAATGGAAGAAGGCTATTGTTTGTGGCATAGAGGAGCTTTTATAAGTGTGCTTCAATTTAATTAATAGATTAGTTCCTTTAAGAATTGTGTGCTCTGAATGGAATAATGTAAAATGAATTGTGGGAACTCAGTCTTTTAAAGAAATTTGCTAGAAATATTTTTTATTAGAGTCTACTTTTAATTTCTCTTTCTCTCTCTCTCTCTCTCTC
>NW_006441955.1:29691721-29695103 GCF_000325575.1 Pteropus alecto | reverse complement strand
CGATTTAATTAATAGATTAGTTCCTTTAAGAATTGTGTGCTCTGAATGGAATAATGTAAAATGAATTGTGGGAACTCAGTCTTTTAAAGAAATTTGCTAGAAATATTTTTTATTAGAGTCTACTTTTAATTTCTCTTTCTCTCTCTCTCTCTCTCATATAAATTGTCATGGGTAATCATGTCCACTGTATAATGGTTTGCTATGACTTGATTAATATATAATATTATTTATATTGTATATATAAAATATGGAACTTAATTCTGGGTTCCAGCACCAGGTTTTAATGAAGTCCTTGGCTGCTTTTGCAGCTTTTAAGTTGAAATGAACTTGTGGAATTAGATTTATGCAAAGAGATGTTTCTGTTACCTTTTTTTCTTTTGCGTTTGAAATTAATGTTGACTTATTTTAATATCTTCATAAAAATAGTTTGCAGCCTTTAACAATGAAATTTTAGCTGCAATTGAGCTAAAATAGAATACTTTGTTTAAATTAGTCTCTTGGTTTTGGGATGTATATTGATTAAGAGTCTTAAGTCTCCTTTCTTGGAAAAACGGGACGTAACTTTTATCACAAGCCTCATAGGATATGATTAGTTGCATGATTGAACAGAAGAGGACATAGAAACTTCTAGATATTGTGAAATCATATACTGTAGTAAGTTCTTTATTTTATAGCCCTTCAAAATTGTTTATATTTTCATTGTGAACATTTAACTAGACCTAAATATTTTGCAGGTTTTTTTTGTTTTGTTTTGCTTTTTTTAATCTCTAGTACAGGCAACACTGTGGACACTGACAAGCTAAATTCATGGTGAAAGAGTAACTGAATTAAACTATAATTTTAAAGAATAGATATGTAATAGACACATGTTAGTGTTTGATAATGTTTCTGTATGAGGAAGAAAAGCACTCAGAGCACTATTGTATCTTATTTACAAATATCTTGGGGGGAAAAGGACTTGGAAAGGTGCCTGTTTCTGTTTTCTTCTGATCTTGTCCCTCCCCCTAACCTAGTCATTACAAAGGATTAACCCACTGCCTAGTGTGTTTTTATAAGGCTGTTTCTAAGGATTTGTGTTAAACTTTTATTAAGAGCAACAGTGCATTTTGTTACAGGTTTTAGAGTCCTGTCATTTGTACCATATAAACAGTCAGATCTGTATCTAGATGGTGACGTTATTAACAACTGATATTAATTCCAGGTGTCCCCTGTGCCAAGCAGTGCTAAATGTGTGCATGATCTTAACTTAATCCTCAGAAAAAAACTGAAGAGCCATTATAATGGTAGTTTACTAGTAAGTAAACTAGGACTTGAAAAGGTTAAGTGATATACCCAAAACAGAGCTGGGTTAGAATAGATGGGTTTATTGTCCCTTGGATGCTGTTTTGCTTATAGCTACTGTCCTTGAAAGCCAAAAGTAAAATCATTGCCTGTCTTAATGCAGACACAACCTTCATCCTGCTCATCCTATTGCTGAAGGCACCCGTTTAAGGACAGTGGGAAGTACAAAATAGTTCAAGGTGCTCTTACCAAGGTCCTTGAGTAGAAAAATGGTAAAAGATCAGTGCCAGACTGGATAATCTTCTTTAGGGATGTGTTGTGGCATCATAACATGTAATAGACACATAACATCATTTTCATTAACATGTATAATATGCTGCTATGTGACCTAGGAATCATCTGTGATTTCTCTTTTGCCCGTATTTCAATCCACCTGCAGGTCCTGAAGGTTCTCTCTCCAAAACACATCCCTAATTTATCTACCTGTCTCCTCTTAAACTGTTAGAACTGTAGTGTAACACTGGTCTTGCTGTGATTTCTCTCAGCCTCTCCACTATTGTTCACCTGTAATCTACAGAGAGGGTAGAATAGCCAGTGATCTTTTTTAAAACCTAAAGGAAATCATTTTGCTTTCTTGTAACTGCTTCAATAGCTTTTCATTGCAATTTAGAGAAAGTCCAACTGCCTACCATCTATCATTGCTTATTGTGCTTCAGACATAGTGGCCTTCTTTATGTTTCTCATACTTAGCAAGTTCATTTCCATCTTGGATCTTGTACCTGCTGTTTTCTTTACCTGGGCTGTTCTGGTTATTGATCATCTTGTGGCTGACCTAGTATCATTTAGATCTCAGTTCAGATGTTAGCATCCCAGTATAGCATTCCTTGACTAATCTAGATACCCCCACCTCAACACTCTCTCATGTTATTGTGTTTTATTTTCTTTATAGTTCTCATCACCCTCTGAGTGTTACATTAATGAAATGTGATTTATTCCTTACATACCTATTTCTGCCCCCACAAGAATGTGAATTTGAGAGCAGGGCCTCCCTTGTGCCTAGAGTTGTGTACTTGGCTCATAGCAGCACAATTAAAAATTTATCGAATGAAAATTTTTATCTCACTTTAATATTATGTTGTGAATATTTCCCCAGTCTTAAATATTCAGGCACATGTAAACTCTTCATGCACAGTCCAGATCTGGCCTAAAGACACATTTTATTTGGCTTATTAAAAAGCATTGTCGTTTGAGGTATAACTTATATCCAGTCATGTGCACAAATCTTAAGTGTACAATTTGGTGAATTGTGCTAATGTGTATACCTTTGTAACCACCTCTCAGATCAAGATATAGAAGGCTCTCTCACCTCCCCCACTCAGCCACTCCCCCTTCCCACAGGATACTTGCATAGTTAATCTTTTAAATTAGCTTCTAACTTTAAAAATTGGGAGATGCCACATAAAAATCCAGAATTTCAACATTTCTTAAAAAGTAGAAACGTAGCAGCATAGGACCTTCTTTCTCTTTTGGCCACAGTTTATTGTAGCTGAGAAGCAGCTATCCAAAGTGTTGGCATGTGTTCTCCAGTTTGCCTGCAGTGTTTACCTCTCTTCCTTCTATCCCTGACCTTGAAATCAATTTCCAGTTGCCATTTATTTCATTTGCATTTATTTCATTTATTTCATTTGTATTTTTTGTGGTGCAGAAATATTTCTATAAAAATGTGAAAACATGAATGGTAGACTAAAAAGGTTATGTTTCTTATACTTAGTCTGCTTCATGCATTTCTTGCCTTTTTTATATTTATATTTTATATTTATATTTGTTAGCCACCTTAATTCTACTTGGTTGTGTTTAAAGGTTCCACGGTGTCCTATTGCATAAATGTATCATTTACATAACTAATCTCCTACTGTGGAGCATATAAGTTATTTGTTTTTTTGATATTGTGAAGAACAATTTATACATGAATCTTTGTACAAATCATCACTTTATGAGGACAAAATTTTATAAACGGAATTTCAATTAAAATATTTTTAAAAAATTTTTGACCACATTGCCAAATTGCTTGGCAGTAGTATAAATTGATATAAACTTTCTG
>NW_006441955.1:29654728-29691684 GCF_000325575.1 Pteropus alecto | reverse complement strand
GAGAATTATGATTAAAAAGAAAGTTTTGCTAATATAGTCTATAGAAACGCAAAAATGGGAATGCTGGCCAAGAATCTTTTCATCTCATCTACATAAATAAGAAATATACTTTATTTTAAAGTATATATCATAGAAATATTTATTACTTACTATAGTGCTATATACTTTAGATTTATATTGAGTCAAATCATATAACATGTACTTTGTATGCAAAGTAATGTGAATACCTCAGTATAACTGGAGAAGCCTTTAACTTTGATCCTTACACACCCATATGCACAAACACACTGAAGTTATTGAGTTCTACCATGTTCTATATGGGTATACATGAGAGTAAATAATGCAAACTCCTGTTTCAAAGCACATACAACTAATTCTCACACATTGGTTTTATATTTACTTTTATATTTTTAATTAGATACTGTTATTATTTGATTTGCTTTTTAAGGAGACACTTACATAGAAGAGTGACAGCAGCTGGACCAAATGTTTCACTGCTGAACTGGTTCCTCAGGTATCCTGTCTTGGGTGATTGCTATGGGAGATTGGATGACTGTTACAGATCCAGGTCTGTCTTCAGGTAACTGAGTTTAAAATAATTGTAAGCCAATGCAGTAATTGTAAAGGTGAAATTTTCAATGAAACTGTAAAATAATTACCACAAATATTGAAGGTGTGAATAGAGACATAAATAGTTGTAAACTAATTTCCATCTTCAGTAAGTTATCAGGGAGAGCTAAGAATTGTACCATAATTAGTAGGGGTCAATGCTTTGGATGGATAATAGATTACTTGATTGTTGCTATTTTTGAGGAAATTTTTATGCATTTGAAATAAATTCATCGGCTACTTCAGTACATTTCTCTGATTCCTTTAATCACAGAAATTTTGAATGCATAGACAAGTGATTTTTGTCTTTACGCTTATAAATCTAAAGCACTGTAAATTAAGGTAGCATGTTGTAGTTTAGCATGCCTACTAAGAGCACCACTTTATAGTCGTATCTTTTTGGAAAAAAGTATATAGTTTTCATACAAAAACCAGCTTTGCCTTAATTTGAAAATATTTAAAATATTTATACAAGTCAAAATCTTTGGTGATAGGGATTGTTACCTTTACATGCATTTTAATAAGTTATTTAACTTATTAAACACCTTTTATTGATTCTTTCAGAAAGCAAAAATATATCTCAGTATACCTCAGAAACAAAGATGTCTCCATCAAGTTTATACTCACAGCAAGTGCTATGTTCTTCAATACCTTTATCAAAAAATGTGCACAGTTTTTTCAGTGCCTTCTGCACAGAAGAGAACATTGAACAAAGTATTTCATATCTTGATCAGGTAACATGTTTTTTCTTTTGTAAGGAGCAATAGCATAAATTATGTTATATAATAGCACATATTAAAATTATGAGAAAAACGCCTGTCAGGCACAAGTATATTGTTGCATATTGGTCCAGGACTCATATTAGATTGGCAGAGAACCTTAGTGACCACCTATCTAGATACAAAGTAACAGTTTTTGTCTGGAACAGGCTGACCTCCTGTCACCCCAGGGGCTCCTCCACTGGGAGTCTCACCCTTATTTTACTGATATAGAAACGCAAGTTCCTTTCTGTAAGTGATTGCAGAGCAGTGGCGAAAAGAGCCGAGTTCTCTCAATTCTTTGTCCTTTAGGATATTTACTATTTTCATAACTATCTTAAGGTAGTTTTCTTTCTTTCTCAGAAAAGATTTCTATCTTTTGTTTCTTTACTAATTTGTTTGGTAACCAACTTTTAGGAAAACGTTTTTTCCTACCAGGAATTGACTACTTTCGGTTTTCCTTCATTATATGAAGAATCCAAAGGTAAAGAGACAAAGAGAGAATTAAATATAGTTGCTGTTTTAAATTGTATGAATGAGCTACTTGTACTTCAGCGGAAGAACCTTCTAGCTCAGGAAAATGTGGAAACGCAGAATCTGAAACTGGGAAGTGATATGGACCATCTACAGAACTGCTATGCAAAACTTAAGGTAGAAACTACATGTTAATCTGTATTTCAGTGCAATTATTATATAATTTGATACTGTAAATTTTCATTGGCTTTATCAAGTTTGGGGGTTAATTTTTTTAAGTTTTAGGGTTTTTTTTAAACAGTAAGTAAAAGTAAACTTAAAGTAGTTTGTGCAATCTGTCATACTCCTTCCTAATATCTATATTGATGACATTGATTTTATGAACTGTTTAGTGACTTGCTGAATCTATAGAAAGTTATGTTAGGAAATATTTATATCTGAAGAAAATAAATAAGGATTCCCTTGTCCCATTCAAACTTGCTTAAAAAGTAGATGCTTAATTTAAAGAAGTCTTATTGTGAGAGACTGGATCAGTTAATTCCAAGAAAAATATTCTTGAAGGCATCTATGCCAAAATTTGTTAAAGCTCGATAATGAAAGCAGGCTAGATAACTTTTAACTCTTAGAAGTCCCTGGGGCTCTAGAGAAGACCGTAGAAAAATGCTTTTGCAAAATTGCTGATTTCTCGGAATAAAGGAAGTATTTTTCACAGGGCCATTAACCTGCCACCTTAAAATATAGAACATTTGTTGCTGGCTTCTGTTTTGCTTTTATTCTTTTCTTTCTTTTATGTTTTCTTTTGTTTGAGAAGGAGAGGGAAGGAGGTGTTCAAAATCACATATAGTAGGGACTTATGATTGTATATTATGAAGGATGTAATATAATCAGTCTAAGGCAAATATGTTTTGAAAGATACTGTTCTATTTTGGGTTTTCTTATTTGTGAAAAGAAAAGCTTTTGAATATGAATACTCCTGGAAGATCAGCTTCCTTTTAGTTTTTTATTTCTTGGTCCATGCCTCTCTACTTATTTTTCTTCCTCTATATCCCCTCCCCACCCACACCCTCCAAGAACAGTTAACAACAATTAGAAAAAGAAACTACTCAGTATCTTGAATCTCTGAGCTCCATTGGAGAATAATAGGATCTCTGTATGTAATATTTGAAAATCGGTTAGTAGGGAGTATATAATAAAGAATGGCCTGGAGTTGGCCTATATGTGAACACTGGGAATGTTTGGGAATTGATTTATAGAAGCATCTTAGCTATTCAGCAACACCTGTCCATACCAGCCCATCATTGCCTAATGCTATTTTGTATTGTCTTCTTAGCTTGTATACAGTGATAACAGTATGTTTTCACTTTAATAATATTTTTAAGTTTTTGTACATCTTATATGCCTAAGAGATAGAGATTATCCAAATATATCTTGTCAGACTGGGGAACTATGGTGGGCTGGAGGTGGTAGATGGTACCCTCCAGGTTTATTAAAAGGCTATGAGTTGTGGATACTACTTTAATCTTAATCAGAAACTTATAGAAGGTCTTATGAATTAGACTGACCCAGAGTCATAAACCCTAGACTAAAGTTTAAAACTTTTTATATCTGGGCACCCCTAGCCAAGTGTCTTGTAAGTAGCTAGTGAATAATTACATAATGGTGCTGGTAATTTAGGGCTGTTGAGCTTTTCCTCTAAGAAGTGATCATTTATTAGGACAACCCAGGACATAAAAGTATTTTCCAGAATACCTTCTAATTTGGGACTTGACCTCAGTCAAAATCAGATATTTTGGGTCAGCTGTAGGCAGAGATGTATATGCAATGAGAAAAGTTGCTGATCTATCCTTGAAGAGTTTCTAGATCTAGCATATGAATCAGCATATGAATCATTTAATTTGTTGAGCAAAATGTATTGAGTATTTAGGTAATAGGCACTGGGTTTCAAAGATGAGTGAAAGCCAGTCTTGCTTGCAAGGAGATTGTAGTCCAGTGGAAAAGAGACACATTGAACCATAATTATTTGCTTCACTAATCTTTTTTTTGATGTGGGTGGTAAGAAAAGTCTTCACAGACAGGTAACACTTGATCTGAGATTGGAGGAATGGATAGAAATTCGCTAGTGTTTGGAAAAGACATTCTAGGTGGAGTATATAACCTGTATAAAAGCATAGAGATATGAGAGAGCATTTTACTTTCAGGGAACAGCAAATAGCTCTGTAGGGACTGAAGTATGTGATGCATCATGAAGAGTGGTAAGTGGTGAGACTGGGACCTGGGATCCCGGCCCAAGATAATATGAAATGTATTCTGCAGAAACCCAGAGGCACCGAGGAATATAAACGAGAGGAAAGCATCATGTAAATATAAATCTGGCAATAAAGCAAAGATTATAGGGGGAGGTGCAGATTTGTATTTGGGGTAGAGGTAGAGAGCTCAGAAAGCCTGGCGAAAAGTACGGCTGTTAGCAGGCTTTAGCAGTCACCCGGGCCGGGGGGATTTTGGACTTGACCTCAGTGGAGATAGGAAGAGTAAGACAGGACGAAAACTAAGGTGATAGAATGGGTAAAATTTAATGAACAATTGAATTTGAGGAATAAGATAAAGTCGTGAATTTAAGGTACTATTCAGGTCTCTGATTACTGAGGATGGTGGCATGATTCACTGAGATAAGAAATGTAGGAAGGAGGTGTACAGATTTTCAGGGATGATGCGTTCAGGTGAAGTGTTGATAATGACCCAGTGAATCTCTGATAGTATATAGGACATATCAGCTGGCCCCAGTGCCTTTTAGTTCAGCCATGTGAAATAGTCTGGCATGATAGGAAGTTTTAAACACTCCAAGGAAGAGGAAGACAAAAATTCTTGACAATCTTAAAGTCATGCAAGTTATATTCCTAAATTTCTGTATCTTGAGATCCATTGTTAATAGAGATTGTGTAAGTTGTTGTTTGTGGTCAGCTATCACATAACTTGAGTGACTTTTATATTTTATAAAGATAAAGAGGATTTAAAAAAAAATACTCCAGTGGCTTCATGCAGAACTTGGCACAGTTCCCCTGGAAATGTGCGGAATGAGTTGAAAGCTAGCATCTTATCCCTTACCAATTCCAGCAATGCTGACATTCCTCTCTGGGAAAAGTTTTCAGAGAGTTTACCACCTGCAAGGGAGAACTGGTATCTTGCTGTAGTCCCATCTTTTCTGACCTGAAGTGTTCTAGTTTGCTTGGTCACTGGTCTTCTTCAGACTTAGCTTTGAATCACTTTTGGCTCTTTCTCAAAGAGTGTGCTAGTATTAAAAAGAAAAATTTTTAAATGTTTGGCAACAACAGCACTGGAATAAGTAAAGACCTTTTCAAGGATCCAGTTTGAACCTCTTTGATATATACATAAAAATTTTGATATGTAAATTAAATAAAATTTAATATTTAAATTTAAATAAATTGTATAATTTATAGTATAGAGCTTTATAAGTGCTTTAAAAAAATTTTGTATACCTCTAAACTTTAAATTTAGCTCATAAAGCCTACTATGTGTAACTCGTTTTTACCAATCTTTTAAGAAATCATTTGCTATGAATCCTATGTTAACTCTAATCAAAATTGCATATGAATGTTTTAGGAACAACTGGAAACCTCCAGGAGAGAAATGATTGGCCTTCAGGAAAGAGACAGACAGTTACAGTGCAAGAACAGGAATTTGCATCAGTTACTGAAAAATGAGAAAGATGAGGTAAGTTGTCAGTTATTGCAGATAAAGTATAAGAGAATTTTTAAAAATAATTTGTGGTGACCATGAGAGCCACTTAAAAGCAAGAAAGAACAATTTATTCATCCTCTGTCAAATTGGTATGGCGGACCTCTTAGTACAATATTGTATCATATTGAACTGAGAGGTCAGGAACCCTTCACACAATCTCGTTTCCTGGGTGGATCCATTTAACTTAGTATTTTAGTCCATAGCTTGTGACAGCCAGTGTCCTATACCATCCACCTCAGATGCACATGTACAGGGATGCTTTAAATGCAGTTCTTTTATTTTCTGCCATACCTATACTTAATATCTGGCATGCCTCTTCTTGCTGTCTTAAATATTGACATTATTCATCCATTCAAGCAATTTAATTGACTAAATGGGCACAAGTTATTGTTAAAAAAAAAATTCACATTAAAAATCTCACTTCTGTGGCTAAAAACAAGTCTAATCTCATTTCTGCATTAGTGGTTACTTAGTATTTGGGCTTATAAAGTTAATGCATTTGAAATTATTATTTTTTAATTTATGTGAGAAGAAACCGTGTTTTTATTGCACTGTGGTTTGATCCTTGACCACGTGATAACTAAAAATATAATACTTTCAATGTTTTATATGTTGTTTTAACTACAATTAAAGACTTTTAAGGGAGCATATTTCTTTAAGGACCTTGTAGTGATTTGGTTATTTAGTAGTATATTTAGTAAGTGGTTAATATCTTAACAAAACCACAAGGTTGCTTATACGTTCTACCATATTTGGTTATTTAGTAGTATATTTAGTAAGTGGTTAATATCTTAACAAAACCGCAAGGTTGCTTATACGTTTCCTTGCGATATTTCTCAGAAAATTTTGATTTGATCTGTTGATTACACTTAAATGCTTTGAAAATAGTTCATCTGTAATAAGAATTAAGTTAAATATGGGCATGTCTAGCAGATATTAAGAATGTGTGTATAGAATAGAACATACTTCTTATCAAGGGCTGCCTGAGAAGCCATAGTAGAAATGAACATCGACAAATACAAGGAAGTCACTATAAATAATCATATGAATTCTCCTTGTTTCAAGTGAAGCTTTAATCACTTTAACACTTCCATAAGTTTCTGGCTTCTAAATGACCAAGAGTCAGTATGTAGGGTGAAAAATGTAGAAGATAATTTAGAAAATTAGCAACACTGAAGATTACAGAATTAAACAATAAAAACCCAATGTGATTCATTTAAGTTATTTGTTAAAGGGTGATTTCTAGTGGTTATGGAGAAGAAAGAATAATCCTAGAATTTTAAAACTATTACATGGGGAAGTGAATACTAGGACTTTTCTCTTTTGAATTTGTGAATTTTAACTGAGTTTATCAATCCTAAAGGGATCCATTTGATAGGAATTCTTTTTTCAGGTACAGAAATTACAAAATATCATTGCAAGTCGAGCTACTCAATATAATCATGATATGAAGAGAAAAGAACGTGAATATAATAAACTAAAGGAACGACTACATCAACTTGTTATGAACAAGAAGGATAAAAAAATAGGTAAGCAGCTGGCTAAGATAGAGCAAAGGAAATAAATAACTAATATTATGCTAAGCAATAAATGTAAAAGAATTGAGCACTATAATGCCTGCAGGGTTATTTTCATGCTTTATACAGTTGTTCTTAGATGGTATATATCGATATAAACTAGGAATTGAAACAGCTGGTTAGTAAAAAATAGTAATTTTGCTTTGCTTATTAGTTGTATATAAAAAATTGTATTTTTTTCTTAACATGACAGGTATAAGATTAATCCATAGAGAGAAACTAAGCCAGAGGACATGCTAATTTTCTACAGCAAAGAACTGATAATGTTAAAAATCAGGACCAGTTTCTGAGTATCAATAGAAGGGTGATTTTAGAGTTAACTTCAGAAAATTGTTTATCAGACCAATCATTTATGTCAGTTTCAGTTCCTTTAATAACTTTAGCTGTGTATTTTTGAAGCAGGTGGTCGAAAGGATGGACTATGTAAGTTAAGTTTATATTTGTCTCTAAGGTATACTTTTTTCTAGTATTTTTTTGAAAATTAATTTACAACTTCATCCAAGTCCATGCATAATTTCAAGTAAATAGCATAGATTTAGGTTAAGAAGTAGAACTACCCACACACCAAAGTAGAGTTATAACCAATAGTTTTCCTAGCCTGATAAGATTGGGAGAACATGGCGAATCTGTGCATTTATTTATTGAAGCATGGTTTCCAAGTGGACGATAGGCTGTCCTGTAACCTACTTTATACAGTCATACCCCTAAACTGCCTTTCCTGAACTGAGCTTGGACTTGCATACAACAGCTGATAAGCAGATGTTTCAGGCTTTTATATGGTGGGCTCTGTCTGCTACCAGCATGCAGTTCAGTGTTGACTGCATCACTGTCATTCTGTACAGCAGAGATGTTGCAATTATTTAGATATTTTACTTCAAAAGTTATTGAAAAATATAAGTAATAAGCAATTAAGACAAGGTTGAAAATCTTTAGGTATTGAGGTAACAAATCTTAAACTGCACTTAGACGCTCATTGGTTTTTAAGATTGGTTAACCTTGTGTTCATTTATGAAGGAAATAAAAGATTGAAATGCTCGAAGTGTAAAATATATCACCTAGTTAGAGAAGTTCATTAAAAATTTTACTCTGGTAACAGAGCCCTTGTTTTATGGGGAGGGGATCTGGCTGTTTCCTGGTCCAAACCCCAGTTGGAAATGACAGTTTAATAATGATTTTATCAGCTTTAAAATTACAATAACTTACTCTTAATTTATATTCTTCTGATGCCAACTGCTTCCTTCTCCACCTGGGGCAAAAGATGCGTTTACTGTCAGGGGCCTTGACTTATTTACTGATGGTGACAATACAGGGCTTGGCCAACTTTTTCTGTAAAGATCCAAATATTTTCGGGTTTGTGGAGATCTATGGTCTCTTGTCAGAACTATTCATCTCTGCCATTATAGTGCAAAAGTAGCTGTTGACAATATATAAACAAATAATGGTGTGACTGTGTTCTAACAAGACTCTTTACAAAATCAGGCAGCTGGCCCACCTGCCTTAGTTTGCCAGCCCCTGATGATAAAATTAATAATAATAATAACAAAATAACAATTAGTTATTTACTGTGTTAAGTGCTTTAACATTTCTTTTGTTCTTCACAATCCTTTGGTAGATACTTTACTACGATTGTATCAATGAAGAAACAGGCTTAGAAGTTAAATAACTTGCCAAGATCTCAGTGCTTATAAATGACAGAACTCTATAACTTGAAATCTGGGCTGTTTGAGCCCAAATCCTAATCTATATACTAGATTGATTTATGACCCTGATATGTTATAGAGTATTAGAGTTTTAAACACTTAAACATGTATGGTAACAATTGGTTTTGTTTTATGTGTTCATGTTTGCAGCCATGGAAATTTTAAATTATGTGGGGAGAGCTGATGGAAAAAGAGGCTCTTGGAGGACTGGTAAAAGTGAAGCCAGGTGGGGTTCGATTTAAATCAATAAATTTAATCAGACTTTTCTTTGTAGACTGTATTTTCATACTGACAGTTTCTTTCTCAGGAATGAAGATGAAATGTATAAAATTCTCTTGAATGATTATGAATATCGTCAGAAACAAATCCTGATGGAAAATGCTGAACTTAAGAAGGTTCTTCAGCAAATGAAAAAGGAAATGATTTCTCTTCTTTCTCCCCAAAAGCAGAAACCTAGAGAAAGAGCAGATGATAGTACAGGAACTGTAAGTGGCTCTTTCCTCTCTAATACAGTCTTCAGATTGCTAATTAGAACAGTTGAAACACTAGATAGGTATTCTCAATGGGGACAGTATTGGTATTTTGGACAGCACACTCACTGCTATGCTACTCCCAGCCACTGAGACCACCAGAAATGCCCTGGGAAAGGGAGGTGATTTTCTGAGGACTTAATCTGTGCCAGACACTGTGATAAGCACTTTTTATAAGCATTATGTCATTTCATTCTTAATATAATTTGATGCTTTTGATACTGTAATTATCCCCGTTTTATAAAATGAACGTACCCGAGGCACAGTAGTTAGCCCAGTATCATATGACAGAACTGGGATTGGAGTCCAAGTCGTTCTTACTCCAGAGTTCATGCTTTTAACCACTGTGCCAAATATTCTTTAAATATTTTAAGTATCATGTACTTAAGCAGGCCCTTGAAACTTTTGTTAACTTTAGGACCCAAATAATCATTCAGCCCATAAATTTATTAAGTGTACATTATGTTCTGTTCCCTGGAAAGAAAAAGCTAAAAAAATTTTGACTTTTTTCCTTGTTGTTGTTCGGGCTGCTATAACAAAGTACCGTCAACTGGGTGGTTTATAAACAACAGAAATTTATTTTTCTCAGTTCTGGATTCTGGAAGTCAAAAATCAAGGTGTCAGCAGATTCGGTGTCCAGTGCAGGCCCTCTTCTTGGTTGCAGATTGCTGACTTTTTGTTGTATTCTGACAGGGCAGAAAGAGGGCCAGAGAGCTCGCTGTATAGGGGCATTCATCCTGTTCATGAGGGCTCCACTCATGACCTAATCACCTCCCAAAGGTCCTAATACCATCACATGGGGGATTAGGATTTCAACATAGAATTCTGAAGGAACATAACATTCAGTCCACTGCATCCCTCAAGAAGCTGTTTTGGAGAGTGATACCTATGTAGAGAAGTAATAATTTCTTCTGTAATTATTATAGAGCTATAATAGGGTGATATAATGTATAAAACAAAACAATTATGGCAATCAAAGAAGGCATCATACAACATTTGAGTTTGCTCTTAAAAAATAAGTGTTTTTGAGGTAAAAAGCACGAGAAAGCACTTGACAGAGGGAATAATAGGTGCAGTTCTGAGAAAACAAGTTACATAATGGTGAACAGTTCTTCTAACTTAATTTCTTTACATATAAGTTTAAATTCTGGGTTCAAGCAAGTTCACATTTGTAACTAAAATCCGAACATAACAGTGTTGATGGAAAATGCTACAGCAAGCCACCAGAACTTGTTTTTTAAACCTGTATTTAAGGATTACAGGTATTCCTCCCTTTTTGAAAGTTCATGTTATACTTCTTCACTTTTATGAAATACATACATTAGTACCTGTTTTCACTAACCAAAAGAAATCCAAAGAGGATTTTCATTTGGTAATTGCTTCTTTCACATTAAGCCTCTCAGTTTATGAAAGGTTTTATAGGAACGCTCTACATTCAGTTAGTGGGGGAAATGTGTTTATTTTGTGATATCATAGATCAGTCCAACTGAGAAGCCCATCCCACTGCTTACCATTTTTTTCCTCTTCTTTAAAAAAAAAAATTACTCGAATGTTCTTTTAAATTCTACAATTTGTGGCCTGCTTGATATCTTACATTTAGATAAGTGTTTCTCTCAAAGTCTATCACTCCTGGTCAGTCCTTAACATTCACTAATGCCTCTCCAGGGCTAGCATGGTTTCTCTTACTCTTGTGGTTTCTTCAGTTTTGGCCCAACCTTTACTAACCTCTCATACCAGCTTTTAGTCCCCCAAAATAGGTAGAATCGAGGAGCTTGTTCTCCGATAATTAAAATCCCTTTTTCCCCCATCACTTGGCAAGTGGGTGGTTTCCTATATAATTCTTCATAATTCAAATGTTTAGGTTTGAGAAACAATCTCTTAAGTATATTTTCTGTTTTTAAGAGCTCTGTTTTTCTAGATTTTTTTCTTAAATTTAACTAATTCAACTGTTTCTTTTAAGAAAAAATTTGGGAACTTTATAGCAAGAGGAATAGGATGTAATCTTGGAATGCCTGGGTAGCATCCAAGTTTCATTTATTATTTTTGCTTACTTAATTGTAGCCAAAACATAGACTCAAAATTCAAGTTAAATGAATTTATTTTATTTTATTTTTTTGTGGTTTAGAGTTTCATTCAGTCTGGAAATGTGCAGTAGTTTTCTTCATTTTTAAAAAATAATGGATTGGTGGTGTTTTTAAAACAGGAGAAGCTGTAGTTGCTTGGAAGAGTTACTGGCAAATAATTCTAGAAGATTGATTGGCAAGAACCATGGTCACAATGAGTCATACCCTGGGCCTTTTTTCCTACTCACTCAGCCTGGGAGACCTTGACCTCTACCAGCCCATCGCTGACCTCAGTTTATTGATATAGTTCTTTAGACTCAGGACCATTTTATGTAGATGCAGATTATTATGACATTAGTTTCAGTATTGTTTGCATGTGTTCTTTATCCTGCTTTGATTCTTTATGCTGATGTTTACTACATTTTCCTATGATTTAATGTCTTGGTAGAATACAAAGAAAAATAATCTCCAGTTTTAGTTTAAAAAATATATGAGAAAAGTAGGATTCACAGTTGTTTTTACGTTGGAGATTATTTCATAGATTTATTTAAGCAGCCTAAGATTGGAGACAAGTTACTCTAACTTCATCTCAGTTTTACCTCGTGGCTGTGTGACATTGGGCAAATTACTCTAATTCTCCAAGCCTCAGTTTCTCTATATTGTAACATGATTTGAGGATTAATTAACATATGAAAGCATTTAACATATTAGACAGGCGTGAGTAACAACTCCTTACACAGCTTCATAACTCTTATTGGTATCTATATTTGGATTCAAATTCAGGTTTGAAGAGACCTGAATTGTGGAATTTCTACCTTCAATATTAATTACTTTTTCTGAAGATATTTATGTTAAGTACTGGGTCATATATGTTTAAGATACAGCACAGAAATTATTTTGATAAAATCTGACAGTCTGATTACTACCGCCTGAGTATCTAAAGCCATTTTAAGATACTGGTCTTTCTTTTTCTTCTCTCGTAGATTATCTCTGATGTTGAAGAAGATACTGGAGAACTGAGCAGAGAGAGTATGTGGGACCTTTCCTGTGAAACTGTGAGAGAGCAGCTTACAAACAGCATCAGAAAACAGTGGAGAATTTTGAAAAGTCATGTAGAAAAACTTGATAACCAAGGTAACAACTGCCTAAATGTGTGCAGAATTGAGTTGTGACACTAAGTAAACTTAATTTTCAGTCACTTAAAAAGCCACATTATGAGCTCAGACCTGAAGCACTTTAGGTTTGGTGGTTCGAAAAGCAAGACTGCCTACTTCTAGACACGACGTGTGAACCTTACTGAGAAAGTGCACTTGACTCTCAGAGTGAATCTTTCTCTGAAAAGAGGACATCGTGATCCATCTGCTCTGAGTGCAGTATACAACTGGAGTGAACTAGGTCTAGTAAATCAAGAACTTCTAATCATAATGTAGTATACATATGAACCTTCTACTTGATATTTCTATATACGTGCATTTTGCTAGGTTCCTAATAATCCATTTTTAAATTATTTTCAAAATAATAGATGTTTAGTGTTTTTGTATCAATTAGGTACATAAAAGTAGAATATTCTGGTCTTCTTTTCTTGTATGTAATACTTAACAGTTGGTGCATACCTTTCTAGATTTTCCCTTTGCATTTTTAAAGTATTTAAAAATATATAAAAATAACAAAAATTGAATATTACATATTTTTTCTGCACTGTACTTTTTTCAATTAAGTGTACTATTTTAGACACTTTTTCCTGTCATTATAAATAGGATTGATAGATCTACATTGATGAATATATCCTTAATATTTTGTATTTGTTAAAGTTTATATGCTTTTAAATCAAGAAAATTAAGTTTCTGCTCAGTACGAGAAGTCTATTTTTTAAAAAATTATACTAAGTTGTCAAAAATGACAAATTCGATGTCAATTGTCTTCAGTAGTAAAGAGCAATCAGCAAAACTATTATAGTACCAAACTTAATTTACATAAGATTTTATTGATTTCAGTCATCTTGTCTATTAGAAATAGCAAGTATGTTTGAACTTTATATTAGTTGAATTTAATACCAAAGAGCAAGAAGGTAGCACTGTACTGATCTTTGAAGTGTCAGAAGAACATAGTTTATGACTGTTAATTATTCTTCTGTGAATATAGGTTATTCATTTTACATTAGGACATAATCTTGAATAAATATGGATTTACAAATTAAATGTTGGCAATAGAGCTCTGTTTGCAAAGATATCATTTAGTCCAAAAAGAGTACTGATTTATAGTTGTCATGAGCTTTGCTTTTAAAATTTTTTCAAGTGTTAAAATATTATAAATTTCATTTTATAGCTTATGAATTTTTTAAAGAGCAAAGGAAATAACTACCTTTTAGAAAACCTATGATATTTCAGAAAGAGAAAAGTTCTGAAAGCCTTGATTTTTAAATATATGTCCAAAAAAACACCATAAACTAGATGATGACTGTAAAACCTATGCCAAAATACTGGTTTTGTGTTAGTTTCAAAGGTACACATAGAAGGTTTTAATGATGAAGATGTAATCTCACGACAAGACCATGAACAGGAAACTGAAAAACTTGAATTAGAAATTCAGCAGTGTAAAGAAATGATTAAAACTCAGCAGCAACTTTTACAGGTAAATGTGAGTTACCTTTTAAAACTGTTGTCCCCTGAGGAAGACCAGAAAAAGTTACTGAATCTTACTAGATGTTTATTCTTTTCTTTTTTTCCCACAAAATCTACAGTATTTGAAATTTTTCTGATCTAAACTATTCATTCCTTAGTCAGTGCTTTGCCTGTTGTAGTAGAAGCATTTGGGAAATGAGTCTCCTCAGTTGACTTTCTGATTCTTCATCATTTCTGTCCATCCCCTAAAGTTTGACCCGGCTTCCCTTGTTTTCATTTCAATTTGTTGGAGTGTTGTAGGGACCCTTGGAACTTACTGTATTTTAAAATCTGATAGCAGCAGCTTGCTACTGCATGTGATGATGATACCACTTCACTACTACGAGACTGTTATTTGTTGGAAGAAAAGGAACGTCTCAAAGAAGAGTGGTCCCTATTTAAAGAGCAAAAAAAGAATTTTGAGAAAGAAAGACGAAGCTTTACGGAAGCTGCCATTCGCCTAGGATTGGAGGTATTTTAAATAATTAGCTTTCCCTGTAGAGCTTTTGAAAGTTGTGGGAAGGCCTCAATAGAATGCATCTAAGTTCTGTTTCTTTGCTATCCAGTTTTGTTTTTTTTCCCCTAAAATACTTTACCAGTGATCTCATAAATGAAATTAAAGGGACACTGAACTAAGCATGTGAACTATAGAAGGATATCTTTTTGCCTTTACCAAATTTGGGAATTGGAAAACAAAAACAAAAACTAAGCTTTCATTGTCTCTTTTAGATTTGCTTTCTACTGTTAAGTGTTTAGCTTCACATGAGAGATCTCTTGAGCATCTGTCATCTATCCATTGTCAGTATGTGTAGAGTTTGTTTGTTTTTTAAAGGGAAATACAGATTAAAAATACAGTTCTCCCTCTCTTCAAGAGGGAAGCCCCTCACTCAAGAATATATGTGCCTTAACAGTTAAGTTGGATTGTTGTCTATACGCATCCACAGCTTGCTTTTCTTTACTTCGCAATGTATTACCTACATGTTTCCCTTTCAAAAATTAGAGAAATGATGTCAAAACATAGTTAAAAAAAATAAACTCAGCCCATACAAAAAGCTACAAAGGGAGACAATATCCTCCTTACTTATTGCCAGTTTCATTCCTCAGAAGTAACTCTCTTATACGTTTCTCTTTGTAATTCTTTTGGTATTTTAACTTTAATATACTTCAATCTTTTATTCTTCATACCAGTCTATTGATTTTCCATTCTGAAAGATAAGACGTTTAATGTCCTTATACTACCATCTACACTTTCCCTCATCTACATCTAATTCTTCATAATATTGTTACTTTTTAAAAACTATTTTAAGTTGTTTCTTCTTGCTGACCTTTTTACTTTAAGTAAAACGTTTAATGCTTCTACTTCATGTTTGCTCAGCATCAGACAGTAACAGGTTATCCCTGCCATGAAAGATGAGGACATTCTCCTGGTTACATTTGTTTCATTTCTCTTGCCCCTGTACTTCCCAGTTTTTGTCTATGATATTATATTTCACTGTCAACTGTTATCACATTTATATTCTGTCCTGTAATATAATCCAGGTATAAGTATTTTGTACAAGGTTGAGACTTAAAAAACAACTGAACAATAATAACATCATGATTATGTAAATATTCATTTTATAACCAAGTGATATGTTTGGACACATAGAAAATATTCTATATTAATTAAGACTTTGCCACCTGGAAGAGAATCTCCCATGTATCACTATGCAGTGAATTCTTTGACTTCGTAGCTTCCTGTATGATTTCCTGAATCAGATTCACCTGCCATGTTTCTTATATCCTCTTTCTTGGGTTCTTTTTTCATATGTCATACTATCTTATTAATTTTCTCAAGTAGTGTGTAAGTGAAAAATCTTTTGCATTCTGGAATATCCAAAAATATATTCGTCCTTGATTGGTGTGGCCGAATATAGAATTGAGGTTCTACCTTTTTCTCTTGACACTTTGAAAGAGTTATTCTGTTTCTTCTGGCTTTTGATTTTGCTAACAAGAAGTCCGATTATAATATAACCAACATTGTAGATATCCTGTGTTTTGTTTTTCCCCTGTCTCTGGAAGCTTTCGGAATTTTATATTTTTAAAGCTGTACAGTCGTACCAGAGCAAGTCTAGGTAAACTTCTTTTAGCCTGAAGATAGTAAATATCCAGTTTAGGGATATTTTCTTCTATTCTGTATTTTTTCCTCCTTTGACTTCTCTCGCATTCCGGAACTTCTATTAGACAAATGACCTGACTATATCTGCCTATAGATTGACTTTATGTTTTGAATTCAGGAATATTCTCTCACTTTGATTTTGTATATCACCAGCCTGATATTCAGCAAGGTCAGTTTTATTATACACTTCATCTACTGAGTTTTTATTTCAGAATTTATCTTTTAAGTTTTCTAATGTCCTTATTTTTTACTTTTCTTAGCATTATAATTATGGATGTTCATAAATCTGTTTGATAATGCGTTATAATTTTTAAAAAAGATTTTGTTTCTATGTTAAACTGTTATCTATGGTCAATTCTCTTTATTTTGGCTTTTTTCTCTTAAGCTGTTAGTTTTCTTCAAATGTCTGGAATTGCATGATTTTATATTAATTATGAGTGAAAGACTATATGTTGGTTATTTTAAATAGCTGACGTGGACTTTATCCACAGTCATGAAAGTCTGTTTCATCAATAGCTATTTTTCTCAGGAAACAAACAATAATAATTTGCGTCAGCATTTTCTCTGTCTTATGGGATCACCTTTGTTTCTGAGTCCATATCTCCCACCCTACTCCAAGAGATACTCTTGGTACTTTGCATACCACTCCCAGTTCTCTGCATGAGAACCTGTCTGCCTCTGGTCACTGGAGACAGCAGGGTCAGTGAAGGATGGAAAGGAAGAAAGAGAAACCTTAGCAATAGAGAGAATTTAGTTTAGGATTCATCAGTTTCATCATCGGAAGGGGGAGGTTTGACATATGCTCTCTTGTGGATTAGTGGTGGCTGCTAGTACTAGTAGATGTTTGGAGGATGACAGCAATGTTTGATGAAGCCATATCTTTTTTTTTCCAAGTTTTTAATTTACAGTGAAGTATTTTTCTGTTGTTTCGTGATTTTTATTTTTATAATCTATATGTTCAAAACTCATGCTAATAATATCTGTGTATTTAAAAGTTATGCTGATACTTTTCACTGTCCATTTGAAATTTATAATTGGTATGAAAAAATAGTGATTAGTTGCTTTATTAGGTGAAATGGGTGAATTTTTTTTTAAACATAATTTTTTTTAAAACATAATTTTAAATGAAGTTTTTCTTAGTTTTCTAGGTTAATTCATTTGACTTAAGAAATATATATGATAGCCAGGAGGCAAGCACAAATAGATAGAGAAATCATGTGAAATGGCACCTATTGTGAATGTTGAAATATTGATCAGTATTTCTTTGGTTTGCTTGTTCTGGTAGAGAAAGGCATTTGAAGAAGAAAGAGCCAGTTGGTTGAAGCAACAGTTTTTAAACATGACTTCCTTTGACCACCAGAACTCAGAAAATGTGAGATTTTTCAGTGCCTTCTCAGGAAGTGAGTACTTCATAAACTCTTTAATCTGAAAATGCATGTAAAATACTGTAAATTATTAATATAAAACTTTGGATAGCACCAGTAAGAGCTTTCTAATGGAAACTACAAAATCAACTTAATATTTTATTTACTATAGTCAAAATGGGAATTATAGGACTGTGCATACCAAAGACAACTTTTGTCATGAGTGTAGTAACGTTGAGTTTTTGAAAATCCACAAAACAAATATTTTTAAAATTAGATCCTTCTATATGTTTGTGGAATCTGTGTAACAAAAATTGTAGGATGAGCTAGACTAGAGGCATAGGGCTGGGGTGGTTATTTAAATTAACTTGTTCTGTCTCATACCTTATTCAGAACTGCAAATGTTTCATCCTGGTTAATTACCTTCACTATACTTAATACCTCACCATATGTCCTGCCCTCCCTGCCTTTTTTAAACAGGTTCTGATCGGGACAATCTTACAGTGCACTCGAGGCCACGACAAAAGAAGCCCCACAGTGTGTCTAACGGGTCTCCAGTTTGCACCTCTAAACTTACTAAATCTCTTCCTGCTTCTCCTTCAACTTCAGACTTTTGCCAGACACGTTCCTGTGTATCTGAACATAGGTATTGGTCATAGATCATCTTCTCATATATCTGTAACATTGCTAGAGTTGCACTGCTAAGGAAAAGTTGGCATGTCTATAGTATTAGCAACCATAGAGACTTTCGAGAGGTTAGTAGATTAATTCATTCATTCTGTAAATATTTATTAGGTATCCGTTAAATATAGACAGCCGTTAGGTGCTGGCAATACAGTAGTGAACAAGGTAGATCTGGTCCCTATCTTCTGGGAGCTAAATGATAAAACGTGTTTCTTTTTATTTTATATCTAAAATATAATTTAAAATATAGCCTTATATGATCAAGTTAATATTTTAAGTGCTTTAATTGTATTAAATAGAAGGATATTGTTTTGACAGTTTTCATAGAGTATATATTTTAAAGTTTCTTTTGGTGTGCCCATTTGATTGGTGGTGTTGGGCAAAGAACTGAGAAAAGCCTGCTCACCTGGACTGCGAAAGCAGATCTATGCCCAAGGATGACACGATGAAAAAGTTGCTCCCCACCCCGCAAGAAACCCATATATTGCTATTAACTGCTGTATTTTCATATTTTGCTCTGTCTCAAGTTATTAAATCATTTTCTAAGGTATATCAGTTCTCTACCTCAGAGCCTATTCCAAGATTAACTTTTGAACTAATCAGATAGAACATTACTAGTGAGATGCAGAGGAATCTAAAAGAGCAAAGCGATACGTTGGAAAGTGTACTGGTGATCTCTTTCCTCTTAATTAAAGTAGGAGACAGTGGCACAAGGGCCTGCCAATTTGGCAGCGCCTTAGAAAGCAGGAGGCAGGCCTGCATCACACTTGACCTGTGGTAGTGAGAAACTAGTGTGGAGTGAAGTGCTGGAAGAAGCCAGCTAGCCCTTGGATCAATAATTGTTGAACAGATGAATCTTAAAACAAAAATATAAAGCTTTTAAAAAGGACAAGACACTCTGATTTATAGTTGACAATAGATGTATGTATAGTTACTTAGGATGCTAAGTAAACACTGGGAGCAAAACAGCTGGGGGAAGAGCCCTCTGGGCAAGTGTAGGGACCCTGAGGGTGGCACACTGGTGTGTTATGTGGATGGCAGGTGTAGTTAATGAGCAAAACCAAGAGGTGTGAGATGAGGATGGGAGATGGGAGGGAGTCACATCCTTTAAGGTCCCGGGTGAGTAGATTGGGGTTAAAACTTTGTTATGTAAAAGTTGAAATACATACAAACGTGGAGGGAATAAGGTCAGGAACCTGTTTACCCATCACCCAGCTTCAGCAATTATCAACTCATGACAATATTATTAATATATAACCACACTCTGCTGCGCTCCCTCACACACACACACACTTGAGAGTGCATTTGTAAAATATTTTAGTCTGTTTGTAGGTCAGATTGTTCTCAGGGTAATGGGAAAACATCAGAGACTTTTAAACAAGAGAGTGAATAAAAATCTAAGGTTTAAAAAGATTACTCTGCTTTTTTATGTGGGGAACAGATTGTAGCAGTCTGTAATGTAAGCCAGGAGATCCAGTTAGGAGGTGTTGAGGTGAGAGATGATGGTAGTTTGGATGAGGGTCATAACCTGAAGATAGAAATGCTCAGATTTAGGTATATACTGGAAGTTAGAGCCAATAGGTTGACTGATGAGTTGAGTATGGGAAATAAAAGTTTATTTAATTTACAAAAAAAAAAAAAATAATAATATAAGCTCAGTGTTTCTTACATAGAATGTTACTGAAACACCTAAATTTGACCAATCAGAATTATGTATATAAATTCTAGCTACCATTTACAAATAATGCATTTTGCATCTAAAAGGTAGTTACCTCAGTTATTTTTACATATTTAAAATTTTTACCTTTTTATATAATTATTTTTAGTTATGAAATATCTGATATAAATATTTTTTGAAGACATTGTGTTGTGTTTAATAAAAAATCCAAACAGTACCTACATCATAGGGTGTTGTGAAATTAAATGTCGATATATGTAAAGCACTTAAAACAGTACTTGGTGTACTGTAAATCTTTAGTAATAGGTTATAAAAATAAAAATACATTTAAACATAAATGGATTATAAAGATGCTTTTGTTTCTTGTATTCTGAGGGCTATACTGTGTATCAGTGGCATAGAAACAGAATTTTGGAGCTTAAACGAATTTCATGAAGCTATTCAGGGATACTGGCCTCTGAAGATAAACTAGGAAAGAGTCATATAACTAGTTAGGAGGAGAGAAGCTGTGCAGCTTGACATAGTTCTTGAAATTTTATATTATTTGGTAAATTTGCTTTTCTGTTTCTGAAGCACCTTAGATCTGAGTTTGTAATAAGATCATAGCAAAATAATTAAGAGTGTTTGTAGCTAATTTTTACAACATCCTCATTGTTCCTTCATTATAGAATGGAATTTTACGTAAAGGCTGTGTCTGGATTCCATGCAAAGTAACTATATACTAAGTTAGAGAATTTAGTTGATCATTAATCTTATCTGAGATGGCAGGGATTCTGAGGGCTGAACTATAAGCAAGTTCTTTTTTATTTTTTAATACAAATTTCTAATTATGGTTTTGGTTTAGATTTTTAGAATTAAAACAACTTAATTTTTTTTCTTAGGATTGTCCTAAGATTGTGTTAGTAAGCCAAAGTCACAGAATATCAACCTTTAGGGAAAAGTTCACCTAAGATACATTCAGTTGATAAAAATGTATTTATTCACTGGCTCAGCCCCAAAGATTTAATAGTAATCATTTAACTAGATTTCTTTGTTTGAGGCTGGTTGCAGAGCAGACCTCTCAGATTTTATCTCTGAAGATAGGATCTGTGTCTGTGTTCTGAAATTGTTACTGTCTGACACAATTAATTGAGCACTGTTGTGCTTCCAGCTGTTAACTCATTTAGTTCCCACCTCAATGCAATGAGGTAGGTATTGTTATTATTTCTGTTTTACAATTGAAGAAGCTGAAGAATAGGGAGATTTAACTTACCACAAGTGACATAGTAAGTGGTCCAGCTGAGGTACGGATAATAAACCATCTGACTCTTAACCACTTGTAGGCACTTATTAAATATCTGTGTGGGTGAATGGATGGGTAGATGAAAGCATGCATGAGCAAATGGACGAGTACTGAAAGAAACCATAAAGAGATTAGAAAATAGTGACAGAAAGATGGGAATATGGGAAGCATTAGCTTTCAAAACCTACATCTTCTCTATCTGCCTTGGGTTTTAGTTGGGCAGCATGCTTTAGTGTACACTAAAGAGATAAAGTAGATGGCTAGATAAAAATTATATTATTTTGAAACACTTCTTTATTCTTCATCAGTGTGTCCTCAAAATTTATTTAGCATAGGACAAGAGAGCAGTCAGCCTTTAGACATTGAAGCCTATCTAAAGTATAAAAGGAAGAGGAGATGATGTTAAGATCTACCTTTCTTTCTCCAACAGTTCAATCAGTGTGCTGAATATAACTCCTGAAGAGACTAAACCAAATCAGGTTGGAAGAGAATGTGCAAATCAGAAATGGAGTGTGGCATCAAGACCTGGATCACAGGAAGGTTGCTATAGCGGATGCTCCTTGACCTACACAAATGCTCATGTAGAAAAAGATGACTTACCTTAGATGTGTGGACTAGAATTTTTTTCATTAACATGTTCATCAGATTTCACATCTGAATTGAAACAGGGTGTGTCATAAAGTCAATCATTTCTAATCTTTAAGATGGTCTGAGTTGTTTGTTTGGACTTCCTATTCCTCCCCCAAAGAGCTAAAATGTTAAATCTATTTAAAAGTATATAAAAGCTTTGGATACGTATTTTTAGTAACAGAAGCATCTGGTTCTGTGAATAAAGGAATGTATCAATGTTTGGATGGAAACAAAAGCACTAGAAGGAGTTTCCTCGTATAGGTATTAAAAATAGCACTTTTAGGAAACTGATTATTGTAAATGTTTTAATTTTGTCCCTTATCTAGTCAGCATTGAAAGTTTAGCCTTTACTTGAATGTATACTGTAGATTTTTAACAAAGCAAGTTCTATATTTATTATGTTTAGTGTGATTTGAAATTTCCTCTTTCATATGTTTTAAATAAAGTGAAATTTATGTATGTTTTGTACATAGATATACATGATTATGTTAAGAGGCTTTAAGATTTAAAAATTTTACACATCCATAATTATAGTATTTCATGCCAATAAAATTTTTATTAGTGGTATTCTGTTTACAGATGTATTAGAGCCATTGCCACATTACGTTTAAGAGTTTATTGAACCCATCTGAGCAATAAATACTCAAAAGCTATTCCATGAAGCCGAATTCTTTAGATAAATAACATTACTAACATTACATTTTTGAGATTTCTACATGATTAGATTTTTTTATAAATGGAGGATGTAATTTTTCAAAGAACTATCAATTATAGAGTAATAGAGGTAAAACAACAAAAGTACCTTTGAATAAAACAATTTAAGAATATTAGCTTATGATATTTAGATAATAGAAGATATTAAGATATTTAAGATATTTAGATGGTGTTATGTTCTTTATCAGATGGTTACCAGTACCATAACAGTTGTACCAGCTAAGGCTTTGTATAGTTGCCAATAATTCTTTAATAATTTTTCAATGAGGTTTTTGCCACTAATGTTAAGGAAGTCTGACAATGTAAAAGCATTGGATTTTATAATCCAGATACACTCTGGACAAACCTGTGTCATTTCATTTTCAGGACCGATTGCATGTTTCTTCATGTATATTGTTATTGATAGTAATAATATATGTAGACCAGGCTCTTTCCAGGATTTTCATCAAAAAGCTCTAAGTGCCTAACCATATTGTCTGTGTACATAGAAGCCTGCACAGATCCAGTCCTTGGTAGCTATTATAGTATAGGCCCATCTGCCTTCCCATTTTCTAGCAGTTCAGTCTCTTACATATATTTACCCTATGTGGCTATTCCATTTATATTTATCATGTTTTAAAAAAAATATTTTTGTCATTCATTCACTATATATAGTATAACTTTTTGGAGTTATGTAGCAGCAGCCATTTTTCAGGGTTAATAGAATATCATTGAGTCTCTTATAAGACATTAATATAACTGCTCATGACAAAGTAACCATATTTGTAGTCTAAAATATCTGGCTCTTGAACAGAAGCCAGTCACTCACTTATTACTTTGGCTTGATGCATGTTCACTTTTTTATGAAAATATTATAAGTGATACATTTCAGAGACAAGCACCATATTCCAAAGGAAGAAACAGCTGGGATATAATTCTTTTGTTATTGAGCAATAATGTCACAGAGAAAAGTGATCAGAAATTTTTAAGTAGCTAATGATACATTTGGCAAGAATTTTTTTTTCAAGAGTTTCCATGAAACAAGCATTGCCAGAAACAAGCATTCTAGTTTTTGCCAGAAACAAGCAGTGTACTAATAATACAGCTGTGTTACAGTCTGATACTTAACCATCATTACATGATGGTACCACAGGGGACTTCAGCTTGAAAATCTTCCTGATAATCTTAAATGTTTTCTTGTTTATCAGTATGTATATGTGAACTACTTTGTACCTCAAGTTTGTTTTTACGTGACATATCCATTTTGAATTTTCAAAGCATAAAAGTGGCAAAGAAAATTTAAAACTTTTATTTCCTACTCTTAAATTTTTGTTATCTTCAATTTATGAAAAAATTTTAATAGAATAATCATGCCAGAAAATTAAGATTAAAATTTAACTTAAATATTCTTGTAGAAGCAATGTAGTAAATGTTTAGATTCACAGAACAGTCTACAGCAAATTATTTTCCTTAATGGTGTAATTAAAACACTATTATTGCTTAGAAAGAGTTTTTGCTTAGAGAGGTTTTGCTGTATGTACTCCCAGAATACTGTGAGCTAGCAAGCCCCTCGTGATTGCCCTGTTGTAAAAATCTTTGAAGTTGTTGCCTAATGTAGATTATGCTCTTATTTCTAGATTGGATTTAAAGTAAGTGTGGGTCTGCTCCTTAGGAACTTTCAATCCAGTCAAAAAAAAATTAGGGTATTGGTCATGGAAATCAAGTAAAAATACTTTTCCCTGTGTTTGTACTTAATTTTTTTTCCAATCGTTTGATAAGCATTTATAAAATATATGCTGTACGTCGGGACCTATTTCTACATTCTAATCAGTAGTTTAGAAGACAGCTAAGCACACTCCCTGCCACTGAGTATCTCTAAGGTGGATGGAAGACCAGCTTTGTAAACCTCAGTTGTAATAACAGTGGTAAATGCTATTCAGTCATTCAGTCTGTTAATACAACTTGGAGTAATTGTCCTGCTCCAGGACTACATAACCACTTCATAATGGTGACCCGACTAGGCTTCCATTCAGTTCAGTCTTTGCATTGTTTCCAAAGGAACTAACATGTAATTAATGTATTTTTATTTTGCTTTGCTGGGTTTCATTTTTATTTTCTACTATCAAAATATTGACTTGCAAAACAGTATAAGATATTCTACCCACAAAAACATGCTTTATTTTCTAATAGACAAAAGCATTTACAAAGCTTTGGGCTAAGTAGATAAAGACAACGAAATAGGTTATTCTAGTCCTTTCTAAATATTATGTTTTTCAGGCTGGGTGTAAAAGTGGTGGGCTGTCGATTAAATTATTTTATTTACATAAAAACTTCCACTTGACTGGTTAAGATTTTTTTTTTAATTTTTAACATTTGCATATAACTGATTTCAGAGGTCTCAGGAGTTGCTGTAATGCCAGTGCCACATAAAGATCCTCCATATTCATATATTTTAGATTCAGGAAAGTTTATACCTAGTATGGTGCTTAACACAATATAAGTAATCATAATATTTGTTAATGAGAAATATAAAATAATGAAGTAAATAGCACATCACTTCGTTGGCGTGAATGGACTATAAATTTCAGGTCGAAATTCTGAAATTCTTTCGCAGGAGCGTAGGAACTTTTGGGGTATAGTTCCAACCCTATCTAGCTTGGTTCCTTGCACAGAGTGTTAGAATAGGCCATGCGACAAAAACCACCTAATTGGTGTACTCGATACAAACGTTTAATTCTTGCCCATGAAATGTCCAGTGTCGGTCCGTCACCATCTTTATGCCATCTGGAGCATGTGCCTTCCAAGATTGTCAAATCTGGGAAAGCAGACTGGAAGATGATGTTGGATATTAAGGACCGGACCAGAAAGAGATGCTTTCTACTTTCATTGCTTTCCCAAGAATTTATGCCTACAGCCCCAGACTAACTACAAAGAAAACTGAGACACATACAAAACATGACTACGTACAAAACATGACTACGTGGTGAGCACTGACAATCTGCTACATAATGTAGCTAGTGCTTGATATTTTATCCATTCAGTTATTTATAAAAATGAGCAAGACAATACTCCCTGAAAGAGATTTGTTGCTGATTATTAAAGGCTTCAAATATTCTTAACTTTTGGAAGGAATGTATTTAAGGCTTCTATAACTTTTTCACATTATGAAGTTTTAAAATATTCAAATGGAGGTTTTACACATTAAAATACAGTGCACAGAACACACATTTTTTTTTATTCAACCCTGAGAATATTAATCCTATTTTTAGAGTTGGTAACAGACTCATTAAGTGACATACCTAAGGTGCTATAACTAGAGAGTAAGTGATAAAAACTTAAAAACCCAGATCTCCTGACTTCTAAATTTCTAACTTATTCCAGACTGCTATAGTGCTGTTTGGTATGGCTTTTTAAGTGAACTTGTTCGATTCTTAACCCATAATCTGCCATCCTATAACCTATACCAAAGATACTGATCATTTGGTTCATGTGCAAGGCTCACCCTTGTTTTGTGGATGGTTGCCATGGCAATCCTATTCAGCTGGACCTCTACCTTTTCAAGATTAGGGCAGTAAGGCTCTAATTGAAATAACTTTTAATAGCAAATATACTCTAGAGGCCACAGAGTAAATCCCAAAATATACCTAGAAGGCCTTTTTCTGCCTTGTCTTGTTCACTCTTGGCAATGTTAGTGTGTGTGTACCCTGCCCGAACACTTGGTTTTGTCCAGTAACCTTTGTAGGTAGTTCATCATGAAAATAAATGTTAAAGTAGTGGAATTAAGTAATGTGTATGAATATTTTTACTCAATTTAAAAAGGAGAACAGCTGCTTGCAGGGCAGCTAAGATTTTCTAGTTTCCCCGATGCATCTGCATTTAGATTTGTTTCTGGTGTGTCGAGATAGTTTTCTTCCTGGTCACAGGGCCCCTTAATTAAAGCAAACCATGCCCCAGCCTAGTGTATTGATTAAAAAAAAGTAGACTTTGCATATTCATGAAAGCACTTAGACTGATGTCCTAGAAACTGCCCTCCATCCCAATTCTTTGGCTCCAATTCTGTGTTATATCTGAAGTTCTAAACTGAGGTAGAAATTGTCCATCTCAGCCAGGGTTGGGGTCAGACACTACTAGTTCTTAGCCCTGACAGCCCTGAAACGTAGTTACTACTTGATTATAATGTTGTAATTAATGTATTTACTCTGAATACCTTGGGATTTTTTTTTCTTCGGTAATTCTCGGTCCAGAACTGATTCTTTCAGAACAAACTTTTTTCCTCTATTTTTTTTTTTTAAATTAGTGAAGAAGTTTAATCAAACGCATTTCACAAGAGTTGCCCATAAGTGTAATGCTTTTACAAAAGTGTCACCTTAAAATTTTTTAGCCTTTATCCTTTACCCATTGCTTTTTCCTTGAAAAGTAACCAATTGGTTGTTTTTGGTAGTTTCATATCTTCTTAAGCGAAAATATTTAATAATTAAATCTCTAAATTATTTGATCCCAGTGAAACCAAACTTTTTCAAAACACACACACACACACACACACACACACACACACACACACACACACACAGTTATTTGTTCTAGGTTTAGTGCCCTAAAGAAAAATAGAAATCCATCAACAACTAGCCACACAAGCCTTGGCATATATCAGTTCTAAGAGAAATGATTTTGATCATTAAAATGCCATGGAAATTTTTAACTGGAATTTGAAAATTCATCTTTGATCCTTTATTTCTAAAATACCATTTGCTCATTACTGTTAAAGGCAAAGATCTAAGGAAATGACTGATACATGCTTTTAATTTAAAATTTATAAATTACTATCCAAACTGAGAAATTTTAGACAGTGAAAGGGACAGCCATTCATAATTAGGCCTGTACCATCAGTGTAAAGTGGGATGAACAGTCACCCTATGTATGACTGCAGGCCTCCAAGTAACCAGAACTCTAATGTGAATTGGTTGGTGAACTCTAATCCACCTAAACAACTTTAATTCATGCCTCAGATATGGTTTCCAAAAGATAGAGTCAAGTTATAAGGAGTCTGTCCTAATGTATAGTCAATTCTATAACACTTGTTTCAGAAACACAAAAACTCCCCACAAATTTGTTCCAGTGCAATTGATATAGTAAGAAACAATTTGAGCATAATGTAAAATTTGCATTTGCTTATGCCCAATTCCACCTGTGAGAAAACCTAAGCGAACTACACTCAGCTTCAGCTACAAGTAGAAAACTACACCCATATACAAAACCATATGCAAAACACATTCACTTATACATCTCAAATGTCTACCAGCTATCTCAGCTTACCACTGAGATAATGGTTTAATGGTTAAGCAACACCCATCCCTGTCTTCCCTTTCGATTTCAGACAGCGCTCCTTCCACTACTTCACGATAACTCACAAGTGACAACCTTCCAACATTTACTTCCACAAAGTAAAGTTCCATATTTATTGCAGTGTTTATGTGCTTCTTAACTATTTATCGTGTATGAAACTAAGCTACTGGTTTAATTACAATCTTTGTTTCTTTTTTTAAGTCACTGATGACATTTTTGAATGTAGTGCCTCCAACTCTGTTTTCTCTCTACATCTTGTGGTTTTTATTATGTAATTTTGCATAACATGGCGATCTTTAAGAGTCCATATATTGTATGAAAGCTGAGCAACATTTTCTCTCCCCAGAATGCGAGATAGCCTCTCAGAATTCCATGCCAACTTTCCTCAATCTACACATCTGTAACATACTGTTATTTAAAGGGTCGAAAGTTACCAAATTTCAAATAGCTCTCTAAAATATGTTGAGCAGCTCTTCTTATCATCCTGCAATGACCCTTCGAAGCCCTTGAGGCAACTTACCTCATCCCTAGCTCAGAATGTCTTATATACGGGATGTTCCCTTTCTATCTCTGAATCTCTTGTGCATGTGGAGTCTCTGACCCTCATGTATGTATGTGTGTATGTATGTATGTGTGTATGTATGCATGTATGTCTTTTGGTTATTTTCTCGATAAAAAAAAAAATTCAAAAATGCATTGAGCCCTTGCTGTGTGCCAGGCACCACACTTAAGCCTTAATGAGCAATTTCCTTCACTTCTTTCAACAACTCTGTAGGTAGAAACTATGGTTATTCTCACTTTACGGTTGAGGCAATTGAAGCAAGGAAAGGTAAAGAAACTTGCCCAGTATCACAAAGCTAATATGTGGTGGAGTTGGCCTTTGAACACAGGAATTGTATTAATGGCATATTCTCTCTTTAATAAATATCTATTTTCCTTTAATATCAGCAGAAATGGCCTTACATCTATACAGCTTCCCCTGATTCTGTAAGCAAGCAGTCACTGCTCTCCTCTCAGAACTTTTCTTCTTTTTATTCATTTAGCAAATATTGAGAACTTATTAGGATTGCCACATGAGACTCTGGGGCTATTACGCTGAATATGAATTGGCCGTTGTCATCAGAAACTAACAAGCTGCTGGGGGAAACAAGTAAATGAACATTAAGACGGTCAGATAAGCATTATGATAGAGGTGTCATAATGCTCTAAAGAGCAGAGAATGGAAGCAGCATCTTCCACCAGAAGCAGGGATCAGAGAGGATATTTGAGCTAAATATTGAAGGGTAGACATTCCAGGTACAGGGAACAGACAGTCAAGATCAGAGATGTGAAACCACATGATCTTTAGGGAAACTACAAATAGTTCTGTTTGGACAGAATAGAGTGTAGGAGAGCAGTGGGAGGAGTAGGCAGGGGCCAGGTGAAAAGAGAGTCTCAAATACATGTGATTTCGAATTTACCCTGAAGGCTTGGCTATGCAACTGAATAATTCAAGTACAAATGTGACACAAGAAGACTATTCCCTCACTCTCTCTGCATAACACCATGAGCATGCCTCTATTAATTGTGTATATTTCTCTCATAGCATTTATCATAATTCTAATTTCTAGACGGAAGCAATATGGGGAATTTCTGGAAGGAAAGTCAAATGGAGATGAGACCAAGTTGCAGTAATCCAAGTGAGAAGTGATTGCAAGGAAGGATGGATTTACAGGGAGAATTCAATTAGATGTTGGGGTTACATGCAACAATCAAGGCTGATTTCTGGCTCAGGTAATGGTAGATGATAGAGTATAAGGAAGAACAACTTTGGGGAACTGTGCAGGAGAGCTAACTAAGCAGACCTGGGTTGCCTGCACCTTACTGCCACGAAAGTTCTGTCTTTAGGACTTGTCTTTGGCTGGTCTCTGGGAAATAACCTCTGAGCCTTGGAATATTCTGCCTGAAAAGAGTGTTTTTGTATGCCTGAGGCCTTAGGCCGTGCTGGACTATTGTGACCATGTTAACTTTATCTTCACAATATTATTTCTTATGAAAGCCTGTTTGTCTTGTTGGGCTGGTGTCTAAATAGCTGAGGTCTGTCACATGGGTGCTTCATACCTATGTAACCAATTCCCAATAAAAACCCTGGACACCAAGTCTTGGGTGAGCTTCCCTGGTCGGCAACGTTGCACATATTGTCTCACATTGTTGTGACTCCATTAGGAGAGGCTATCTGGAAGCTTGTGCTTGGTTTCTCCTGTGCCTTTGGGCTTTACCCATGTGCCTTTTCCCTTTGCTGATTTTAATCCATGTCTTTTTGCTGTAATAAATCATGAACATGAATATAACAGCTTTTCTGTACCTGTCCTAGCGAATCATCAAGCCTAAGAATGGTCTTGGGGACCCAGAGAGGTCTGGGCTGGATATTGAGTTCTGGGTATCAACAAATAAATGGTTATCATGGGCATACATGAGGTCAAAAAGAGATAATAGGATAAGAAGCAGAAGGTAGAGACTTGGATACCACTGGCATTTAAAAGGCAGGTGTGGAAGCAGATGAGACAGGATTTTGAGAGTGAATATCAAGAAATTGTCATCAACCATCTTCAGGCAGGAAAGAATTTCAAGGAATTTCAGGCAAAAAGCTTGAAATCATTAAGAAACATCAAGTCTACAGCAAAAGCTAATTCCTCAAACCATTCAGAATTCAGTAATTGTGGGTGAGGGTGATTCCTCCAGCTTAGAAAAATTTCAGTCTTGGCCCTGAGCTCAAATAATCCCCATAGACTTTACCCCTGCTAAGCCATCAAACTGCTACGTGGCTGAGAAAGTTGGGATATTCAGTGCCTATTTCCGACAAACATTCACAGAATTGACGATGGTTAAATGCATAAGAACGAAGTAAATTCACCATTGGAACTAGTGGTTCAATAACATAGCTATAGTGTCATTTCATAATAGATTCAAATAGATTCAAAATTTTCTATACAGTACCTGCTGCTGTATACATTTATATTTACCATCATCAGATTGTACTGAATTAGTTTCCTCAATGTGTTTGAAAATATTCTCACCTGTAGCTGTTCCAAGCCAGCTATTCATAGAAGCGAATTCTTCTGTCACTTCAAACTTGTCATTGACTCCTCAAATAAACAAAAACTAGACAGTATCAGTAATAGTTGTTGACTCATCAAGAGCCAAGAAAACCACTCAAAATCATTTACCTTGGTTTTTAAAATTTACTTCTGATGTTGCTCTCAATGTTCTCAAGTCTTTAAGTAGCTGTTCTTGCCAAAAAGCTAATAGTTTTAAACGGGTTCATTTTGTCTGGACACATTTTGTCAGCTGCAGCAATCAAAATCTATAACTTGCCATTGGTAAACAGTGTTCCTTTCCTGGCTAATAAATGATTGCCTTAGAAACTTAGTTTGGTTGTAGCCTTATTTTCATTTTTTTACTTTTATTTTTATGAAGGAATTCTGCTATAGGATATCCATTTTAAATTTTCAAGTTTTTTTGACCACTGCTTTCCCATGAGTTGGAAATACTGTGATGAGTGCTTATCTAATAATGTCATTATTATTAGGTAATAATAATGTTATTTTATTATTAGTTTATTAATAACTCTGTTAATGTCATTGTATTCTTTCAACACAGCTAGAGTGTCATTGTATAATAACACCATGCTTTGATATCTAACTTGATAACAAAATTCCACTGCACCTCAAGAGTACAGTATTCAAAGCTCACTTTTCTTTTCTTGTTTATTACCCATCATGACAAAATGGAAATACATGGGTGATAAAAAGAATTTTAAAATGTTATTGTAGGGTGAAACCTCTGGCACTTGAAATGTTAAGTTACAACTGTAGTTTGTAGTCCACAGTTATAACTGAGCAGTAGCACAAAGCGTCTCACACTGTTCCTGTCGCAACTACTCAACTCTGTCATTAGCATGAAAGCAGTCATAGACAGTCAGTGAATGAATGAAAATGGTTGTGTTAGTGTAAAACTTTAGTTATGGTCTCTGAAATAGAGTTTCATGTAATTCTTATTGGCCTTGAAATATTCTTCTTGTGAAGGAGACAGTAGTGGACTGGACCACGCATGGAGTTGCCATCCCAGCTGCTAGGCTGTTCCTCAAGGGGTATAACTAGCAGTCCCAGTCCCAAACTTATGTTTGATCCTGTGTGTAAAATATAGAAATCCAAGTTGGAAATAATATACACAAAATTTGGAGAATTTGGTGACTTGTGTACCAAACCGCTGAAAGAACATTATCAATGTGCCCCAAGAAAATGGAATGTCAATCTGTATTTGGAAACCCAGGGAAAAGGGCCCATGCCACTGAGAGAAGGAGTTGGCAAGGTCTTTGGAGATGGTCAAGACTGAAGGTGCATGGGCAGACTGCAAGCCCCTACGGCATCTGAGCAGAAACCAACCCCATGGACCAAGCCAATGTCTCTCACCGACAGCTATGGGGCAAGAAATCGGTTACAATAAAGTATAAATGCTTGTGAATAAATTTCTTTTAAAAATGTTATTTAGAGCAAAATCAAGCTTTTCCCTATTGTCATTCCCACAGACTTGCATTTCATTAGACTTCTTGATAGCAAGAGATTGGAGTGGACTAACCACTAACATGTAGGGTGTGTGCTGGGCTCGTGAATGTCATCAGGTGGGGCCTGGTAGAAAAACCACCAGACTGGGCAGCAAGATTACTATCAAGAGAAGACCCACTGCAGTAGTCCTAAACGAGCCTAGAGCTCACCATCCCAGGGACTGTGGTGACTGCAATGCAAGAAACTCTTGACCCCATATACTGATGGGCTCACAGGCTACCAGGAAGCTGCTGGTGTTGGTCAGGTTGGCTCCAGAACTGGACAGTTCTTAACTTACAGGTTGAAGTTTTTTACTCCTGCTTCAAGGTCACAGAATAGTCTTCCATAGAGATTTGAAAAGAGTGGTTGAAAAGTTTTTCTCCTGGCCTGCATTTTCTCCTAGAGTTCCTCAGAAAATGGTCTGCCTGCCCCTGGACAGGGCACAGTAGTCAGAAGTGAGGTCCCCAAAGCCGAGATTCTGGGAATACATTGAGTACGGTTGGCCCTCCATATCTGCGACTTTGGTATCCATAGGGTCAATTGACTGCAGATGTGGAGAGCTGACCGCATCATTCTATGCCATTTTATATAAGGGACTTGAGCATCCATGGATTTGGGTCTCCTGGAACCAATCCCCTGAAGATACCGAGGGAAAACGTTATTTTCTTTCTGAAGGCTTCTTGGGTGTGTCTTCCTTTCGGAAGACTCTTCTGATGCGGTGTGGAAGTGTGGTGAGGAGAATGGGGGCAGTGGTGCTGATGGCAGCATTGTCAGAAGAAGCCCTAACAATTCGGCCTCCAAACCTGAAATTTTGCTCTGCCCTCATGTATAGAGGAGAAGAGGGCCATCTCCTCAAACAATCTCCTGTGCAGAATTCATATCCTCAAAGCTGAGTGAGTTTTCAGAAGGTGTATTACTGTGTTCTAGAATTGGTTTAATTTAACATCCGGAGAACTAGAGGAAGCTAGGCTCAGTTTGGTGGGCTTGTTCTGGGAGTCTCATTTTCTTGTCTCCCAAAGTGCAGGATAATACCTCATGATGTCTTTGTGCCAGCAGAGTTCTCTCTCCCAACTGTTACCTACTGGCTAGAGAGGTAGCTCTGATGGGGAGGTTCTCTGAGAAGCCCGCAGTGGAAGAGCTGTCCCCCGGGGATCCTGTAGGGTGGTTCTGGCTCCACTCCCAGTGTCTGGGTGTTAGAACTGGTCCTTAAGCCTGTGGTCATGGGGACAGGAGCCACAGCCTGCACAGTTCACCCCTGAACACAATAGAGGACTTGTCCAGGGAATAAGAACGCTGTTTATCCTCCTCTGCACCCGGAAACTTACTTACATTCCTCTTTCATAGACACAACTCAATCCTTATGTGAAAACTCTCCCTTTAGGTGAACTATTGAAATAAATAAGCAAAAATAAAATCCCCAACAGGTTTCCCAAAGAACTGTCAGTGGCAGTCTAGTTTTGCTCCCAGGGTAAAACTTGTCTTTTCCCCCAACAGTCATCTCTAAATGTTTCTAGACCTCGTTTTCAAGTTTGGAGAGCTTATCTCCCCCTGCCCACGTGGTCCCCAGGAGAAATTTAAATGTGGGAGGAGGGGACAGAGGGCAGGTGCCCTGCCAGTCCGGTTTAACTCCTAAAAGGGATCAATCTGCCCTTTAGGATATTACAATCAAATTATGCTAACAGAAGGGACGAGATTCTCTTATGTTTGAGTGTATACTGTATGGACAGCCAACATGTGCACAAATAAGAATAAGGCAAGTCACAAACTATGTGATTTAATGGAAAAATTCTTAATGATTGCCCAGCCACGTCAAAATTAGATGACCATCTTCTGTGGGCTCAAGTATAAAAATACGAGTCTTATGAATTGTTTCTGTGTCTTAACTCGGCTCAGGGTTTAGCCTCTGAAACTAGTCAAGAAAGCTGCAGTCTGCAGACCAGAGAATGTTTAGTGTCAAAATGGTCATTCAATATTTATAAAGGTTCAAGTCAGAGCATCTCTACAAATAGTTCCTGAGAGAGAGATAATCATCCCATCAGTTCTGAGAAATATAGAGAGAATCTTAATTTCAAGCTACTCATTTAACATAGAAGCAGCCTATTAAATTCTCTACTTTAAAATTCCGATGTATAAAATTTTGAATGGCTTATAAATGCCTGTTCAGCTCTGTTATCACATGTGAAGAGGATTATTACAAAGATTCTAAATGCTTAAAGAATAATGGGCTCATTCTCCCACTTGTGAACATTTAGAGCAGAGTCCGAGATCCTCCTGCTTTGGAATGAGAAGTAGAGCGAACAAATAAAATGGAGTCGCTATAGTCAAGCTGCCAAATTACTAAAAAGCAAGTATGTTGAGGTATAGGGAAAAGATTCTATTCTTGTTTTAACTAGCCTGGGCAATTAAGCTTTTGGACTTTCCAGTCCTGTGTCAATGCCTGAATACACACCAAACCTCCAGATAACCCTCTTGTTAGCTCTTGAAGGAATGAGGAAAGAATGTTCGCATATCTAGACCACCAGTCATCTAGACGATAATCTCAACAATCCAGAGGCTAAGAATGTGGGACTCATTCTTCTCAAGAATGCACTCTTTACTACAAAGAATCCTAGCTTTTCCGTCTTCTTCAGAACCCATCCGCGTAGCTATCAAGGAGATGTCTGTAAAATATATCTCGCTTTTTAATCTCTCTCCTGATTAAACCTATGTGATGGTTCTTCACTGCCAGTATGAACAAGTTCGAACTACTTGACACGTCACATCAAGTCCTTCTCCATCTGGCTCCCATTCATCCCAGTGTCCTTCTCAGACACTCTCTGCCATGCATCCTGTGGGAGAGACTGCACCATTACCCAATTTATGTTCTCTCCTTCCCAATTAAAATAACAACTTTGAATTACATTTCCTAGTCTTTCTTACAGTTATCTGTGGTCAGGTGACAACCTATAGAAGTTAGACTATAGAATATAGTTATAGAATAAAGAATATAAAACTATTGTCCAAATTTGTAGAATGTAAATAGAAGTATCATGTAAGAGTTCTCAAGAACTTTTGCAGGATGGAGCTGGCATACGCCTTTTTCGTTTGCTCCCTTCTCCATCCTACAGCCTGGGACACAGATGTGATGGCTCCACTGGGACAATGAAGACGAGGGACACACCAAAGAGACAGAGGAGCAGCAAGCTGAAAGATGCCATGGAGTGGAACTGGCACGGTCTAACTACTTACTTCTGTAACTTTCTGTGAGAAATGAAGCTCTATCTTCGTTAAGCCACTGCTGTTCAGAGTCTCTCTGCCTTAATGTTGAGCCTAATACTGACTGACATAGAATTCAGTCCCAGATAGGGAATGTTGCAGGTGACCCCATGCTTGTCCTTTCTTCTTTATGCTCCATTGGGACTCAAGAAGTCAGCCAACCTCATGGTCTTTGAATTCTTTACTCTTGCCATTAAGGGTTAATTACCATAGCCACTTGGCCTAATAACACTTTGGTTTCCATAGATACTTTCCTCCCATTGACCACAAGTGATAACTTAAATGACTGTTCTGCCACTGCATACTGCAGACAGCTGTGTTTTGCAAAGGGTATCTGGCAGAATCATACCCAGAACCATAGCTTCAAGGCATCCTGGAAACATAGCTTTATTTCCAGTTCTGCAGAACACATAAGCATACTGGGAATGAATGTGGAGTAAGTCCTGAGTGTCCGGCTTCCATGTCTCAATCCAGCCTCAAGGGACAACTCATTCTTTTGCAGACTTGCCAAGACATTCATGCCTGCTTTACTTTCTGCATTTACTTCTACTTGAGCCTTGTCTTTCTCCCTCCCTCACTTCTCTGCCAGTGAGTTTATGCTGATTATTTGAGATCTAAATGCCACCCCTGGCAGAGCAGATCCCTCCTGCTTGCTGCTGGATCTCAGTAGCTCATTGACTATTCCTCAGTAAGTGTCCTTAGGCGAATCACTCATTGGTTTACAGATCTCTCTTCTCTGCTAAAATGTGAGTTCCCCGCTGGCGATGTTGTAAGTGTTTACAGTATCTGTGCCTTCTTTGGCGTCCTATTTGTATTCTCAGTCTGGCATGGAGCAGGAGCTAAGGAAATGTTTGTTGAACTAGTGAATATTGATACTGGCTCCAAATAAAACTACTTCATTTCTCAGACTGTAGGGAGGAGCCCCGGGGCCTCTGGGATGAAAAGAGATCATGCTGAATTGTGGCTCTGGAACGCCCGGTGTCCACACTCCGGGGAGGTGGAGGTGCTAGGAGAGTCCTGTCTTATCTCAAATGTCTAAGGAAAACACAGCCTTTTGTTATAAAAATCACCATATATATATAAATATATATATAGAAAGAGAGAGAGAAATAGACAGATACATAGATAGATAGATAGATAGCTAGATAGATAGATAGAT
>NW_006441955.1:29635881-29654397 GCF_000325575.1 Pteropus alecto | reverse complement strand
GTCACTAAGAAAAACAGTATGGAGGTTCCTCAAAAAACTAAGAATTGATCTACCATATGATCCAGCAATCCCTCTACTGGGTATTTACTCCAAAGACTTGAAAACATATATCAGAAAGGATATCTGAAGATCAATGTTCATAGCAACATTATTCACAGGGGCCAGAACATGGAAGCAACCGAAGTGTCCTACAACAGATGAATGAATAAAGAAGCTGTGGTACATATATACAATGGAATATTACTCAGCTATAAGAAGAGATGAAATACTGCTATTTGTGACAATCTGGATATATACTGAGATAATCATGCTAAGCAAAATAAGCCAGACATAAAAAGTTGAAAACCACATGATATCACTTCTATGTGGAATATAAATCTAAAAGCAACACACAAACATGACAAACAAGCAAGGAGTCATGGACATGGACAACAGACTAATAGTTAACAGAGGGGAGGGGAGGAGGCAGGTAGATGTGGTAAAAGGGGTCAAATATGAGGTGGCAGAAAGAAATCTAACTATGAGCGGTGAACACACATTGCAATGTGCATATGTGCCTTACTGTGGAATTGTACACCTGAAACTTACTGGATTTTGTTAACCAATGTCACTAAAAATAATAATAATAATAAATTAAAAATAAATTTTAAAAAGAATAAAAAGAGTCTCGGCTCCAGAGTAGAACTGTGCGTGACCTCGGCTCTATTATGGACCAGCTGGGGGCATCTCGGGCATATTATGTAACCCTTCTGTGCCTTGTTTCTATCTCTGTTTAATGAGCACAATAATACCAGATTTGTTGGGAGGATTAGATGATACAGTCCCTGTGAAGCACTTAGCACAGTACCCAGCACACAGATAGAATTCAATAAAAGTCAGCTATTATCATTTTATATTTGTTAATTTCTTGCACGCTCTCCACTTTCACTCTTTTTCTCTTCTCTCGGTACTTTGCTTTTCAATATCATTTCACTTCAACAAACATTTCTCGAGCCCTATCACTGTGCCAGGATAAACAGTTGCTACCTTGTGAAGCTTGCTGGCTTTTGGAAAGGCAGATACATAAACCATGAGCTGCAAGGAAGCGTGGCATATGAATAACAGAAGTTCTCACCAGTTTCCATGGAAGCCTAGGAGGGAGAGGGCTGGCCAGTAATGATTTACAGAGGGGGTGACCCTTGAGCTGGCTCTTAAAAGGAGCCTGGGAGGGGCAGGAGACTTCTGGGAAGAGAGGTCAATGTGTGTAAAGGCACGGAGGTCTCCAACGCACAGCTGGCTTGGGGAGCAGCCAGTGGTTCAGTAAACTAGATGGATGGTCTTCACACTTGAGCATGCATCCTAATCCCTTTAATGCCTAAGTACAATGCAGGTTGCTGGGGTCCTCTTATTAAATCTGGGGTATGGCCTGAGAGTCCGTTTTTTTAACAAGTTCCAGTTGCTACTCTTGTGGCTGGTCGGGCACCACTCTCTGAGAGCACTGGGGAACCAGAGCACAGAGGGTGGGAGTAGGGAGCAGGGAATGGCGGGAGGTAGAGTTGGGCTTCACAAGCTAGCACAGGAGTTTAGATTTTATAAACAATGATGGCAACAAAAACCACAGAAGTGTTTTCAGGTAAAGAGTATACAATCAGATCTCGGTGGCACAAGTGGCTTTTTAAGGGCTCACGACTCAGAAGAGACGGCATGAGGAATTGAATCGGGGGATCGGCGGGTGGTCCATCACTAGCTGGGCGGAATCCTGACCTGTGCCAAGTCCCCAGCCTCTCAGTTCAAGCCTCTTTCTCTCCTGGCTGCTTCTTTCTCCTGATCACAGAAAAAGAGGTGCATCTTTCATTTTCAGCGTTAAAACTTTTGCTCCTGCCCTTCATTCCATCAGGCCACCATCTCTGCATTTACCTCTTCCAAGCATCATCAGCCTTTCTCTGCGCCCCACCCCCGCTCCTCCTGTTGGGCATAATGTAAGCCAAACCTTCAAACACATATGAGCTCCCAGAATCACAGCACCCAACTACTCCTTTTAGCTGCTATTATTAATAACTTTTTTAAAACCAAAAACTTCTCAATGAATGGTTGTTGCCTGCCCATTTCCTTACACCCAGTGTCAACCCCTCAGTCTTATTCTGCTCCTGCCTAAACAATGAGGTAGCAACTTGTCTTAGTTACTTTAACTGCATCATCCCTATGGCCACCAAAATATCTTAAGAGAATCCTACGTGAAGAGCTTTGGTAAAAATAGTGTAGAAAATGTCACAACGGAATTGAATTTTTAAGCCTCCAAGACTTTATTAACCTATTCTAAAACTTCTTACAGGAAATTCATATATAACAGAATACGTTATAGTTCCTAAGATAGCCAACAAAATCCAAAATGTCTAAACTGATGAAATTAAAATAAAACTGAGACTTATATAAAGTATAATTCCATCGAGGTGTATGTTTTATACTCTCTTCATCTATCTACTCCTTTGAAACCGAATTTATCCACCTTTGTATTAATTACTGTAATAAAATGTTCATGAATTGCCCATCATCTGTTTCTAAACTTTTTAATTTTTTAAAAGCTTGAGATAAAAATGGGGCTTATTTGACACTTGGCACATTAGCAAAACCTACTCTTAAAGGCTGTTTATTCAAATGTTGTAACCAAACATAGAATACCCATCAAATCCAGCTCAAGCTCTTGAATGTATAACAGGGATTGGTTTATTTCCTGAATAGGCAGTTTTCTGAGTGTTACTTATAGCTAGAGCCCTCACACTTTTGTTTTGAACTTTTCCCTTTCTTCTGGACCATTTATATTTCTGCTGTAAATCTTTGATACTATGTAGTCTTTTCACAGATGCTTTCCAACAGTGAGGGAGCTGGAATATCTCCAAAATAAATTTTTGACTCAGGCAAGTGCCTTTTTTTAATGTCCGTGAGTCAGAAGCGCTAAGAAGTTACAGAAACCAGACAGAAAAGCCCTTTTGTTATCAGTAAGTTTACTCCTTTTAAATGTTTTTCTTCTACTTTCTTTCTGCTGTAACTTTGCAAAAATCAACGGTTTTCTCAACTGTTCATATTTTTTCCTGGAAGTAAAAGGAATGATTTTACTTTTTAATTAGTGAGAACGCCAACAATTTTTTTTTTCATTATTATCAGAATCTTCTAGGTATAAGCGCTTCTCTCTTTTTAAAGCGAGAAACATCCTCTTTTATCCATTTACTTTATTTGATTAGGAGGCACAGAACAGAAAGTCTGTAATCTTACCTCCCATGCTTCCTTTTTCCTGGATCCCCCAGAGAGCTCACACTGGGGAGATTCACCCCCAAATGTGCAGGCAGAGCTGAGGTTATGCAGCATTCCTGAAGGGAGCCCTGAGAAGTCCAGTGAGATGGAGCTGGGAGAGAAGCCGGGAAAAAAGAGAGGCCAGCTTTCTCTGTCCCGCTCCAACTCTAGTGACCACTCCCAAATTGAAAAAGAAAATCGGCCACATTATTTTACACTTGTAGCACTCCTGTGAAATCCAAGTGTTTATCTTATTGGTTTAGTTGCTCTAGCAAGTGCAAAATACTTTATAGATCGTTTAAAAACGGCCCAAATATTTTCTCCTCATTCTTTCCTGCCAACTCGATTTGAAATTGACATTCTCAGTTTTTCTTTTCTCATCTGGGAGGAACCCAGACGATTTCTGTTTGCAGACAATAAAACTCTGCCCCATCCTCACACTAGATCTGCCTCTTCTAGTCTGGGTCAGGGAGCTGACTCAAAATGACAGTGGTGACATTGGGTCACTGGGGATTCTCCCAAAGGGCAATCAGACTGGATCTGATGGTTTTCCTGAAGGTTTGTAGTTTCCCAGAAATGTGAAGAGGTAGGGAATTGGGGAGCAATTATTGTGAGTGAATGTCTAGCACGCCCTAGAATGTCTCCAGGTGTGACATCATGGAAATATTCTCTGGCTCTTTGAATGTTATCCCAAAGTTTAGCCCATTGCAGGAGCTGGCACCAGACAGATATTTTACGAATGAATAAACTGTGAGAATGAACTAAACACATACTCCATAAATACTAGGGATAGTCTTAGTTATTTTCTTTCAAATGTTTTGATTTGAAAATGTCTTAGCCATTTCCCACAATCTTGTTTCCAGATTCCATCTCCCCAAATTGACGACATAATGGTTATTGGCCTAATGACCCCTTCATACCATCAGCAAACCTGACGGCAATGATGGCATTCCATCTCTTGGTCCCTGTTAAATTTGAGCATACCAGTGGGAAGGTTTGAAACAATTATGCCCCTGAAAATATGTCAAACGTGATCATGTTCTGAGAACTCTACATGCTGCATGTGTCCATGAATAAAACCATCAGGCTATGAGCTTCAGAGGTGGTATGAGCGAACGCCCTGTGTTTGCTGACATTCTTCTTGACTGCAAGGTAGAGATAATCAGATGACAATAAGATTGATCTCTTTCCTTGTCTGTAGTCAGCATTTTTGGAGTTTGCCCACCAGATGTGTCATTCAGGAAGACCAAAAGTACAACTGGATGATTATAAGCAAGATCAAGGACGTCATCCCTGGCCAAGAGAAGGTTATGAAGACCAGTAGAACCGTGCATGATGGCCTCCCAGTCTACATGCAGGTGGGTCCTTGGACTAGAGTGCCCCAGCACCTACCCTGAATAGCGTCCTGGGGGACATGGCACCCAGTGCACTCTCTCCTGAATCAATGCTGGACCGATTTGACCAGAGGTTTTCAACCTGTGTCCTACACAATCTGATATGATCTGCTCGGAAGCCCTGGTGGCCAGTGGGTCTTCCTGCGGGGCCAATGCGGGAAGATGGTCTGCAAGCCTCCCCCCTTTTTTTTTTTTTTTTTGCTGCAGGTGACAAAGTCCCTTTCCTCCTCACTAGGAACAGATATAGCAATAGGGTCGGCCAGGTCCCAGGTGATGCACACACTTTAAGCAGAACAAAGAAGTACACATGAAACCCAGAACAGGAAAGGTTATCGCAAACAAAGCAATAAGCCAAGCACAGCCTCCGAGGGCTCCTTATCTCTATGTGAGAGAATGTTTCAGGCCCACAGCACACTCTCCAGTAAATACAATAAGGAATGTAAAGGAAAAAAGAAACTACCTAACAGGAGTGTAGCCAAGAGGGCGAAAGCTGCCCCCGTGCAGTGCTATTATGCACAGAACCAAATGAGAAAAAGGGAATTCTCTGGCATCTTCGCCAAAACAAAGGACTACAGTTAGCAGTAATCATGCCACCAGATTCAAGCATCAGGCTTCAGAAATCTATTTGGAACATACTAGATAGTTGCTATGATCTAAATCCATGATTACTCACCGGACATGTTTTAATGAGATAATATATATTCAAGTGTTTTGTAAACATAACGATTAAAAATAATTATTTATGTTATTGCTGTTAATAATATAATAATGGTCACAAATAATATTATTAGTAACTAAAAGTGTAAAATTTTTTTTACATATCCAAGAGGCTTTTTGGTCAATTGGCTGTTATTAATTCTATAAGTAATTTAAATAGGCCTTATTTCCTGTCTTTTTAATTCTGTGGATAATTGCCATATGATAAGGTACTTAGGTTGCAAGGATGACTAACTGAACTTTATCAATAAATCTAGGCTAAATAAGGCTAATCATTCTGTATTGCTTTATTTTTCCCCATTCCTGTGCTTTCCAAAATGAGTCAGCCTGTCTTCAGAATTCTTCAAATCATCATTTTAATTTTGTTCCATTACATCCTACTTTACTTTTTTGTTAGTCGGCATTTAATGAGGCTTTGGTTTGGATTATAAAGTGGATATTATTTTTAAATCTTACTTGATCTGTGATAACTTGGGCTCTGTCTCTCCACTTAAAATGACAGCAATATAGAGTTCTATTTCATCAAAAAGTATTATTAGTTTATTTCCTTTAGGTCAAGCACACCAGAGACCTATCAATTAAAATTCAAGTCATCCCCAAAATAAAAGGTAGGTTTTATTCTTCAAGTGAATTCTAATTTTGCAAGGAACACATCCTCGTAGATGAAGAAAGCAAGCCCAGCTAAGATCACCCAGGCAAGAGAGAAGGGGTTTGAGAATGTACTATTAGATTCATTATTATCTAGTCTCCTTCTCGTCAGAACAACCCATGGTACTTTTTGCTTACACTGGAAAGAAATATGAGAGAGAAAAAAACTACAAGCCAGAATGAGATAACTTACTATTTTATTCACAATTTTCAAGTATAAAAAATAAAAACTTTAAAATTGATTTTGAAACAAAACAGTATGACAGTGGCAAACAGTTTTATTACCTAGTAAAGGAAAACCACACATTATAAATAAACTATTTTATAGAGTTTTGACATTATATCAGGTAAAAGTCCAATTATTTTTTAAGTGTGTCTTCTATGAAAATAAAAGATAACACTCCGAAAGCTTTAAAAAAAGCTCCCCCCTGACATGTGCACATACCGCATCAGAGAAACACTTGCAGACAGTTAGAGGCATTTCTGTAAACTTTATGAAAAGGTTTTGTGTCCTTTTGTGTTTCAAAATTTATTCTGATTGTTTTAGAATTCAATGGAAGATGTGGAGAGCAAGCAGAGTGGCAAAAGCAGTAGCATCAGTAGCAGCGAAAGCAGCAGCAGCCATAGTGACACCTTGAGCTTTGACGCAGGCAGCAACAGAGGCCATGACAACAGTAGCACCCACAGCCATGGACACACGCCCAGACCAGTAGCAGCCAAACCGCCCCAACAACAGCAGGTAAAGCACGTTCTTCCAGGGGCAGCAAAGTAGGAAGAGCTCAGGATGTACCTTTGTCCAACATATGTATGCAGGTGGTGTTAGAGCAAAAACCAAATAATAAAACCAAGAGTTATAAGATGGTTGGTTAAGGTAGAGAGGCCTAGTCACTCTGTAATATTTTAAAAAAATTTTTAAGCAGTGAAAGGGAGTATTAGAATCCAACTTTTCTACTTGAACTTTTTCTTCATATAGAGCCCAATGTGCCAGGTGAGCATGAGAAAAATGATCTCATTCAAACAGCTTATGCTTATGGGACTGAACATTTTTATTATGGAAACACATGCAAGCTAATTCTTTCTTTACTATTTCCATTAAGATTGTGATTACATATTATCATTATTGTGGCGGTCTGCTTATTAAAAATATATATTTCTCTTCTTTGTTCTGTTTTAAAAACAGAGATCCAACATTCTTTTGAGATGACGGAAAAAAAATCTATGGAATATGTGAAAAGTCTGCTGCTGAAAATAAATCGGAATTCCAATGCCCGATAGTTACTGACCTAAGGTGAAGTGACCATTACTCAGTCTTGATATTACCAGACGGCACCTGTCATTCAGGTACGAAGGGAAATGCAGTACTTTTGTTGAGATACCGATACCCCAAATACCTACTTTTATACTAAGAGAATAGTAACTTATCCTGAGACACATCAGTTTATCTAATATAAAAGCACCCTTCACTAGCTCATGACTGTGAATTGATACAACACAACTCACATGCTGACAGGACGTGTCTAGCACAACTCAGTGAAGGAGGTGCTCGACAGGTTAAAGGAAAAAAAAAAACCACACAAGTACATCCCCATGGTAGAGATGTGTGCAGTGGGCCCCCTAAATCTTGCTATCTATCTTGAAAAATCCCATTAGAGATCTAGGTTCAATGTCAACAAGAAAGACCTGCCTCTGGAAATGGCTGATACATAATATAGCATGCCAATTTCTTTCTATCTTTTTACCTTTCATGAACCAGTGAAGTCAAACAATATCACTGGGGCTAGAATTCAGGTCTTTTAATTCTGTCCAATTCCAAAAGTTCAGGAAAGGCAGCACAGATACCAGTGGAATCGTAGTGATGATCAGGATCAATTTGCTAAGAACCAGGAGTGTTATAAGTAGGACAGGTTAGCTCCCTATGAAATTAAGCCTGATTAGTGCATCCAGCTCTTGATTTATGGGGATGTATCATTCTGGCCATGGAATTCTGTGGAGCATGTTAAGCATGACAGTTCCTTTATGTCACCAGAATACTGTTGTGTGCGTTATTGAAATGCAGTTCTTCTTAGTAAAACTGCCATCACTATGACCATCGCTACCATAGTCACCATCATCATTAACTTCACCGTTGCCATAGTCTATATGAACATTAAAGCAATTTCTAATATGTTTAAATCAACCAGAATACTGGAGAGTCCTATTCTGTATCTTGAGCCTCATGGAAGAAATGGACATTGCAGAACGGCTGGTACATCGATACTGTTATGGGTTGTGGAGAAATTTGATAGCCAGGCAGAGGAATTTGGATGCAGGAGTTCCTGCTGTTCTGGAGCAGGAATATGACAGGTGGGTGCAAGGTACTAGAAATTCAGTCTGGGTGAATTTAAGGAGAAAGAGACAGGAATGGAGGCTGCAGCTGAAAAGTCCAGAGGCAGCAGGACGTGACTGCAAGAGCTGGCTGCAGACAGGTGGTCAGATAGCCAGGGGTTGAATCCTGGCTTCACTACTCATAGGAACTTGCTTCTTGGGAAAGTCAACTTGTGTGCCTTAGCTTTGTTAAAATGGGGCTGAGAATCTTCCTTGGCTCACGTGGCCATTACTGTGATCTAAGAGCAAGGATTTGGATTGGCACAGTAGTAGTTAAGGAGAGGAAATGTTAAAAATCAAACAAACAAAAAACTCCTCTCAAAGTTTTGAGCCTGGGAGAATGAAAGAATCACTACTAAGAATATAAAGGGGACTTTAAGATGAGGAAAATAACCTGCTTCCTATCAAAAACAATATTTCAACCTAAGCTTCTCAAATCCATGAAAGTAGAAGTACATTTCTATTTTGTTTCTAGTTAGTTAAAATATGGTCTTCTTCTGTAAGACCTAGGATGAGATCTTTGTTTTGATAATATTTTGGTTCTGGGAAAGGATTTTACAGCATTTTAAATGTTATTTGTGTATAGTAGGTTTAAAATAAATTTAAACTCATATCATGTAAGTAGTACTGTAATTGCCGTTATTTCATGAGGTCGATAGTATTATCTTTTATATTCATGAAAAGAATGATTATGTCTATTGATGTTTAAACAGGAGAATCCCTAAAGATACAAATAGCTTTCAAATGTTCTTTTCATCTAGAACCCACTGGTGTTGATGAGCAGAGGAACATAGACCACAAGTATGAGAATTTGGTCAAAACTGTTGAAGCTCTCACGTCATGCGCCTGTAGTAAAATGCAGTGCTCTTTATGAAGCTGTAATCCACAAGTTTAGACCATTGGACCACTGTCTTTAGATTTTTTGTTGCGAGATCACAAATCATATTTAACTCGATAGTTGCTAATATAAAAATCATATCATCTCATATTATTCATGGTTTCCTAAGAACTTGTTTTGAGACTTGGAAAAGAATGCCTTTAAGTGTGTCAAATCCAATAAACTTTGTGTTTTAAAAAGAAAACGCGAGTGTATAGAAACCCAACTTATTTTTGCACGTTGATTTTTGTATCCTGCAACTTTATTGAATTTTTTTATTGGTTCTAACAGTTTTTTGGTGGGTTCTTCAGGGTTTTCTGTATGTGTGTGTGTGTAATATATATATATATATATATATATATATATAGTATATATAATATACATACTATATATATATAATATATATATAGTATATATATTTTTATATATATCATGTCATTTGCTAACCGAGACAATTTTGCTTCTTCCTTTCTGATTTTTGTTTCTTTCTCTTGCTTAATTGCAATTTCAATTTACTTAGCTCTTTAACATTTTTCATGATGTTTTATACTTTCCTAGGTAGAAGTCTTCTGTCTTGCAGCTTTCCTCTATTCCTTATTATTTTCAAACATCTTGCCCCATCCTTCTTTCATCCCTAATTCCTGAGGTACTTCTTGCAGTTATGAAAAATTTTGAGGATTCTATAAATTAATTTTTTTTCTCTGCTTTCCTTTGTTGACCTAGTGTAAATGAACCAGGAGGTTTCACTAGAATTAAATGACAAAGTTTTATTCAATTATCTTCAGATTTGCAAATTTGGAAAAACTACCAGGTAACATCCAGAATGTCCCCAAGAAAAGAGTAAAGTTGAAAATTCTTATCGTTATAAAGTACATTCTTGAGTAGAACACTCCTGCATTCTGAGCCTCTGGTTTGTTCCGAGATGGGAATCTTTCAGATGTTGAGTGGCCTGGATAATGGATGTCAGGTGGTCTAAATATGTAAACATTCTTTCCTAAGCTTTTCTCATGAACATTCTTTCCTAAATTCTTCAGAAATTCATCTACAAGATTTATATATAACTCCAAGCATTAACTCATGACTGAAGAATTTAAATGTTTAAGTCCTAGTTAAAGTAAAATAACATCTATTCCTCATGTTTCAGCCCATTCTGATTTAAGCAATTTTGTTACCTTGGCTATAGTGACTCTTTTTTGTTTCTTCATTATTTACTCCTTTCCCTTTCAATCAAGACTTTTCCTTAGAAAACATCATAGATCAAACAAGCAAGCATGTCAAGGTGGCAATGCCTTCCCTGGGTCCGTCATGTCTCTCAAAGCGGAGAAATAGATTAGAGACATGTTTGTCATAAATGAATCTTTTAGCCAGCTTGATGTTGTTGCCAACTTGAAAATTTGGGCTGAAACATTAGGAAAAGTTTCATTAAGACATTATTATTATACATCAGTTATGGAAACCAGTCTCAATTCTTGAGAATAGGTCGATTCAGTTAAACAGCTGTGTCTCATTTCAGAAGGCAACAATGCAGGTGGGTGTCCAAAGCTGGGGCCTACGTGCAAGCAATCAGGTATTTAGTAAGTGGTGCCTCTATGAAAACAAAACAAAAAAAACATGGTTAATAAGTGAATCTGACTATAATCCCAGTTTCTGAGTTCTGATGGCAGCTAATCAAAAAGATTTCTAGGTGTCAGCTTTGAAACTGTTTCAAATGGAATGAAGGCAGGCAGTGACAATCTGACAGATTCTCCTGGTTTGCAGTTGAAATGTCTCTGGTGATTTTTCTGCAACAGGCACAAAGATTGCCCATGTTTAACTGCTGTGGTGATTTCTCTGCAGTTTATATCAAACTGTCCCATGTTAGCTTGGATGGCTATGAAAAAAAGGGCAGTTTTTGTTATCAATGATTTTGTTCTCAAGTCAAAGGATAGGGAGAAAAATCAGATATTGGAAGAACGTAGAAAAAGTCAGGATCCAGTCCAGTTTACAGGTAAAAACAAAGCCTCAATAAACAAGGAACAGCACTAGAATCTAACATCCACAAAGGAGTATTACTAAAACATAATTTTTCTCTCTAAAATCATCCTAATTTTTACCAAAGACAGCCAAATTAAGAAAAATTTGTTTGCAAAATAAGTCTAGTTTCAATCAACTTGGTCTGTTAATTACATAAGAGCAGCAAGAATAGTAATTATCCATATAAATCTGCTTTGCTAAGATTTTGAAGATTCAGATTGTACTTCAAAAGGTCTCTCGAGGCCAGAAAAGCTAAGGCAACAACTTGTCATTAGACTCTGCCTACAACACCTATAGATTTGGGCAGGTTCCTCTCTTCTGAATTCTCCAAAATATCTTGAGGTTACCATACCTGCCAGGAAGTGATCTTGTTCGCTCACCTGGTAAAGCTGCTGAGAATCCTGTGAGCAAGGTACCAGGTTGATATTTCCAAGGGTTTTATTGGCTTCTGTAAATCAATCTTAGTTTCGTAAAGTTCTTAAAGTTGTCTGGTTACATCTGAGTCTATGCACATCTCTCTCAAATATGACATTCCAGTGAAAGCCTTGGTTATATAACCAATTCTTCCAATTGTGTCCTATTACAAGGAGAACAGGTTCCTTTTGAATTTATGCAAATAACAATATTGCCATGAAAATAAGAATACTCACTGAAAATTTCTGATTTCTAGAGGGATCAAGTAGGGAGGAAAGATTAATGTTTTAATTCTGCTTACAAAGATGTAATTTATCAAATTGCTGCAGGTCATAGGTAGCTTAGGAGAAAAAATATCCTTATACCTAGGAAAATAAAAATAAAAAAATAACCAGCATTGTTTCAAAGAAAGTTAAAAATTATAATTATCTTCAATTCATTCAGTCCCATGTTATTAACTGTTGGTCTTGATCTTTTTGTTAGCAGTTTTATGAATCCAGTTTTTCCTTAGAGTTCTACAAATTCTCACCCAGTTCAATGTTATGACCTAGAAGTTTATCAGAAATCTATATTTTAAAGTGTCAGAGTCCTCTCCATGAACCTCTCTGAGGATGAAACAGAGTTGTAAAAAGTATCAGAGTAAGACCATGACACTAAATGAAGAGCCTTACCGAGCCATACATAGTTAAAGATCTGATTACAATGTATTTGACAAAGAAATTTGCTTTTCTCTGCAACATACAGCATTTTATGATAATACTGTATCAGGACATTTTTAGATTTTTAGAAGTTTTATATAATTTCTAGAATATGTATTGTAATAACAATACCACATATACACAAATACAGCATAATTATTCTTTTGTATTTGACAATGCTTCTCATGTAACTTTAGCATAGCAAATATGCCTAATTTGTTTATATTTGAGAGAGAAAGAGAACCTTTCAAATGTTTCATGTATCCTTCTTAAAAATCTGAAAGTTATTTTCAGATTCAGAACAAGACTCACTTAATTTTTGAAATTTGGAAAGTTTATCGAAAAATATCAAACATTTAAAGCGCTTGGTCAAATAGCATCATAGGTCACTGTAACATAATATTTAGTTATCCATTTAATCATGGTGACAATGAAAGACTTTGCAGACAAATACAGAAAGTTAAATAATTGTAAGCAAAATTTAGCTCTTTTAGTATTAAGAAGATGTGATTAATAAAGGAACCAACACCCTGATACAGAGCATGGGAAATCATTTTAATAAAACACAAAATCTTTGCTTTCCTTTTATAATCCCTTATTAATAGCATACCAATTGTACTGAAAAATTTTGTTCTTTTAACAGAGAAAGAATCAAACTAATCTTGCATCAACTTACTTTTGATATTGAAATTCCTTAAATTCATTTTAATCTTATTTAGCTTGACCACGCATAACATTTTCTTTCTTAAGGCTCCTTTTCACCAACCTTTTACAACATTATTAGCCCATTTTAAGATGTCTCTTGTTCTCTTACCCATTTAGAAATAGCCAGCTTACTTTAGGATAAACCACTTTCTTTTAATGTCCTCAAAACATGTAATTTCATACCTTATACTTTCTTTTACTGAAAACGTATTATTTCCTTGTATTCAAAGTTGTTTGTTTCCCTTATTATTCCAATTAGTTTTAATTACATATGTTCATCAATAAATCTAAATTTATCTTTTAGTTTACCTATAATTAAAAAATCAAAATAAGTGAACTTAGACTTATTTAGCAATTAATGTTTTAGTATTTTACTTATTTGTAAATGATCTAGATATTCAATGATCATATCCTTTAATTTAGCTAGCAAAATTTTAAAGTTTCAAGCAACCAAAGAGTTTGGGAAGCCATATATTTTTGTAAGCATAAGTATAATTATTGCTAAAGAGTTTACCTTAAAAAATCTTTTTATCTTACTTGCATTTATTTATTAGTTGTTAATAATCATGTTTAAATTACTCATGAAAATTGTGTCATACTGAGTTATTTTTCTGGCTGACAAATTTTGCAACAGAGATATCATAAACTTAATTGACTAATAAAAATAAACCTAGGTAGAATAAAAGCATTATACTTAAATCTGATAACTCTAAAGAGTGCCTATTTAACCAAACCAAACTCAAACTAGCTTTAATATCAAATACTTTCCCAGGTCATATGATCATGAAAAAGCATTTGGGTTAGTTTCTATTATATTTTTGAGACTTTTTATATAAGCACTTAATCCCTGTAAAGCCAATTTAACAGAGCTCTTTATAAACCAATTCTAGTAATATCCTCCAGAGGTAAACATACATACACATATATAGACAGACAACCAGAGACTTGATATTTTCATTTAAAAATTTCATCCATGAGACAGATAAAATAAAAACCCACTAAAGTATAATAGTTGAATAAGTTCAGTTTATTTGTTCAGATTGCTAAGGCTTTTACTAATTTAGAGAAGACTTTTAAAATTAGTGTTTGTCTTTGACAAACAGTTTTTAAGGAAGGGGATACTACTGCAAGTAGTCTACAGATTCAGTGCAATATCTGTCAAAATACCAATGGCATTTTTCATAGAACTGGAACAAATCTTCCTAAAATGTATATGGAATCATGAAGGACATCAAATAAACAAAACAACTTTGAGAAAGAAAAACAAAGTTGGTAGTATAATGCTACCTGATATCACACTATACTACAAGGCTACCATAATCAAAACAGCATGGTACTGGCATAAAAACAGACACAGAGATCAATGGAATAGAATAGAGAGCCCAGAAATAAACCCATGCCTATGTGGTCAATTAATCTATGATAAAGTAGGCAAGACTATACAATGGGTTAAGGCAATCTCATCAATAAATGATGGTGTGAAAATTGGATGCATACACGCAAAAGAATGAAACTGGATCAATTTCTTACACCATATACAAGAATAAACCCAAAAAGAATAAACTTACGTGTGAGACCTGAACCATAAAACTCCTAGAAGAAAACATAGGCAGTAACTCTCTGACATTGCTGTTAGTAGCATTTCTTTAGATATGTCTCCCCAGGCAAGGAAAACAAAAAATATACAAATTGGATTACACCAAACTAAAAAGTTTTGCACAGTGAAGGAAATCATCAACGAAATGAAAAGACATCTTATTGATTGAGAGAAGATATTCGCCAATATGCATCTGGTAAGGAGTTAATACCCAAAATATATAAGGAACTCATACAATTTAACACCAAAAAAACAATCTCATTAAAAAATACGCAGAGGACCTGAATAGACATTTCTCCAAAGAAGACATAGAGATGGCCAACAGACATATGAAAAGATACTCAATATCACTAGTCATCAAGGAAATTCAAATTAAAATCACAATGATATATCACCCCACACCTGTCAGAATGGCTATCAACAATAAATCAAAATACAACAAGTGTTGGTGAGGGTGTGGAGAAAAGGGAACCCTTGTAAACTATTGGTGGGATTGTAAATTGGTATAACCACTATAGAATACAGTATGGAGGTTCCTCAAGAAATTAAAAATAGAACTACCATGTGACAATTCTACTTCTGAGTATTTATCAAAAGAAATCCAAAATACTAATTTGAGGCATATATGCATCCCTATGTTCATTGCAGTATTATTTACAACAGCCAAAATATAGAAGCAACATTGATAGATGAATGGATAAAAAAGAGGTAGTACATATGTACAATGAAATATTACTCAGCCATAAAAAAGAATGAAATCTTGCTGTCTGCGACAACCTGGTTGAACCTAGAGGGTATTTTGCTAAGTGAAATAAATTAGACGGAGAAAGACAAATACCATACTATTGCACTTATATGTGAAACAAACTCATAAATACAGAGAACCAATTGATAGTTGCCAAATGGGGAAGAAGGGGAAGGGATTAAGTACAAATTGCCAGTTATAAAAAATAGTCATGGGAATGTAAAATACAGCATAAGGAATATAGTGAATAACATAGTAATAACTATGTATGGTGTCAGATGGGTACTAGATTTATGGAGTGATCACTTTATAAGTTATATAAATGTCTAGTCACTACGTTGTACACCTGACACTAATATGGTATGTCAACTATAATCGAAAAAAAAATATTTTTAATTTTAAGGAGGAGGAAGCTGCTTATGCAAAGGAACTTTTTCCGCTCACTGTTGTTTTAAAATTTCTCACCTAGACATTTTTTTTCAGTCTTAGAAACTGAGGAAGATAAAGATAGCTGAACTTTAAACTGCTTCTAGAGCTGCTTTCTAGATTTACAGAGATTTGTAAAATAAGGACATTTGCTCTCAATTCTTCAAAGAATTGGGTTGTAACTCAAGTGACATCAAGGTTGATCTACCTCAACTACACCATCCCTAGTTTGCTTCTCACCCTCTGCGTTCCTAGTTTTATTTGGCTTCGGAGAGAAGGCATTTTTTTTTTTTTTAAATTCCTATTAGGCTCTGAATCTTCAATCCCAATTTTGCTAAATTTACAATCGTAAATTTATTACATTTAAAAAATCTCATCATCTTTCAAGCTAGAGACAAAACAATTTTTTTGAAGCATCTGCTCAGGAATTTTTTTAGAGCCGTTTTTTGAAGTCATCTTCTTTTAGACGCTTCTGCATATCTATCTAAGCATGCATTCCATTGTCCCTGAGAGATTGGGAATTCTTTCATTTAAGTTGGGGGGTGGGTTGGGGAGGATTTAAAGTAAAGGTTTTCCTGAACGACCATTAGAGTATTAAATTATTTTATATTTATAAGACATCTGAACATCAATGAAAGAGGGAAGCTCGAAACCCACAGAACTCATTACTAGAATCCCAGAGTTGTTGCGTAGATGACAGAGACAAAGGACTCAAGCAGGCACTTGAGGCCCTGGAATTGAAGCACTGGGTTTTTTGATTCTGTGACTTCTGACACCATAAATATTGACCAAGTGTAAATAAGTCAGGAGGCTTTGCTAGAATTAAGTGATAAAGTTTTATTCATGAGTCATAAGATTTCCAAATTTGGAAACACTATAAGGTAATACTAAGAGTGTTCTGAAGAACAAAGAAAAGGTGAAAATTCTTATGTAAAAAGTACATTCTTGAGAACTAGTCCTGCGTTCTTAGCCTCTGCTTTAATCTGAGATGGTGATCTTCCAGATGGTGGGTCTGGATAATGAATGTCAGGTGATCTGGATACATAAACATTATTTCCTAAGTTCTTCATAGGGTTATCTATAGGATTTATGCATATGCCCCAGCATTGATGCACAACTAAAAAGTTAAGTTCTCAGACTAGCCAAAATCATCATCATCATTATCATCATCATCATCATCATCTATGATTCATGATTCAGCCATTCTAATTTAAGTAATATTATTTGCTGGTCTATGACAACTCCATTTTATTTCTTTATTCTTTCCTAACTACACTGTTGCGGTTTGGGGCACTTACTTTCCAGAGTCCGAAATTTTGCTGTTAGCATCTACTGGTCCTTGTGGGCTTAGGGTTTTACAGAGAAAGCATATGAGAAAACAGAATTAGGTGACTGTTTTCAAACCGCCATGTTAACAGAGAATGGATATCAGTATCTTAAAAATCTTTTGGCTATTGCAACCATATTGCCCAGTCATCCTTTCCAAGAACCCCTACACCTCCATCTGGGTTCTCCCTCTCCTTTCAAACTCCACAAGGATTATAAAACTTAATAAGCCAAAGAGAATTGCAGTGTGTGTGTGTGTGTGTGTGTAGGATATAATTAGTACAGATGACATTTACTTTATTGAGTCAAATGGTCAGATGTACCCTGGGGGCACTGGCTCACTGGGGTAAACATTCACCAGGGCCTTTCTCCTATGTCCAGCCTACACATCCCCAATTTTGTCTACTGTCCAGTCCCTCCAGTGACTGAGCAAAAGCACCTTCCAGCGTGCCCCACCCTCCACCATGTGATAGGCCCCACCCCGCCTGTATCTTCAAGAAAGTCCCTTTCCAGCTGCGTGCCTGGTGACTTTACAAGCATGTCCAGTCAACTGCTTAGACGCCTGTGCCTTCTGGCAAGGCCTCCGCTCAGTGCCCCTGGGATCGCTGTGCTGCTGCTGCCGCAGCTGCTTCTCCTGCTCCCAGTCCCGGCCGCGGCCAACTGCCCGTGCCAGGATCCAGCTCTGTGCCAACCCATCCGCCAGCGCCCGGACTTCGAGGTAAGCACCTCTCGCCTGCCCCTCTGGGTCTGGTTCTCAAGCCCGATGAGAAGTTAGAGTAGGGCCGAGCCCTAAAAAGAGTGATGTGGGTGCCGAAATCAACTTCCACCACTCGCTGAGGGCCTTTCTGTTTACGGATTTCTTCATCTCATAGATGAGGAAACTCGGGCTCAGAGAGGTTGAATAACTTGTCCCACGTCTCACAAGTGCCAGCCTGCAAGAGGCAGGCAAATATTTAAACCCAGAGCTGCTTCCAAACACAAGCTCCTTGCATTACCCCGCTGTGTCTCTGCAGCTCAGTCTGGCCTTACAAGCAAGGAGCTAGGATGAGGAGCTACTGCTCTCTGAGTGGCAAGACCCGCTGGTTTCCAAGAGAATGAGGATTCCGTGAGAAGCGATCTCAGCACCCAGCAGCGCATTGGAGGGCAAGATGTTCTGACAACCTTTGCTTTCCTACACTCACAGCCCTTTCGTTTAGGCACCTCAAAGCCACCCAGAAGGCTGGTAAAAACATGTCTTTCGGTAACTTTTCCTTCTACTCACCTAACAATTTCTAAGGCCTTTAGCAACTTGAAGCAAACCTTTTTGGAGGCAACGTGAAAACCAA
>NW_006441955.1:29606649-29635466 GCF_000325575.1 Pteropus alecto | reverse complement strand
TTAAAATAGGGGATAAGGTTTGTGATGGAAATATGAGTCTAAAAATGATGAGCTGTTCAATGTCACATTTTGTAAGTTTTATTATTTCAGTGGGCAGTGCTTAGCAGAAAAAAATGAGTTATGCAAAGTTAATTCTGAAAAATAAAAAAAAGAGATTGAGAAAACTAAGAACTGTCAACTTTAACTTTTATAGCCAACTCTCCCCACCAACCTTCCCCATCTATTCTACTCACAGTGGCCCAATGATCTATCTCTCCCTCACTGTCTCTCCTTCCCTCCTTCCCTCCCTCTTGCTTTCTTTTCCCTTAATGCAAATCTTAGTTTAGGCTCCACCCCTGCCTGAAATACTCTAATGGCCTCCCATCTATCTCAGGATAAAATACAAAATTCTTGTCTACAAAGCTTTACTTGATCTTGCCACCACCTACCTTACTAGTTTTATCTGATTCTCATACTCACAGGATCTTGTGCTCCAACCAAATTGGGTTCCACAAATTCAGAATTCTCCTGAAGTATTGAAACTTTTTGTCCTTTTTTGTTCTCTCCGCTGAGGGTCTCTTTTTGTCCATAGGTACCCTTCCTCCACTCTGTCCAGGTCATTCCCCAGATTTCAGTCCTCTCCTAAAAGTGTGTAGTCCGTGGAAGTTTTCCTGCTCAACTAGGGTAGCAGGTACCCTTTATGTACTGTCACGGCCCCTGCATTACATTGCAGTTCTTAACACTATTGTCATTAAATAACTAATGGACTTGGTTTCTCTTTTTAACATCTTTGTCACTAATGCCTAGTAATATACTCTGCCTGTGCCTTACTGGAATTCAGTAAGTATTTGCTGAATCAATGACTTAACACTTTATTTGGGATAAAATAAAAATGATCGGTGAGATTTCTGTGCCTCTAGAATTATCTGTGGGGAAAAATACTGGAGAAACATAACATCAGTTGCTTTAGAACTTGACTTGAGCACTATTCTAAGAAGTCAGGCTCACCAAAAATCACCCACAGAAATGCAAAACCTATGGTCCACCTGCAGCAGCCAGAAACTTGAATGTTATCAACCTCCTCTCTTTCTCTTGCCTTACTCATTCAAATAGTCACAAAATCCTGGCAATTTTGCCTCCTTTGGATCTTCCAGATCTGTTCATTTATCTCCCCTCTCTCTGATGCTCCACAGCTTCAGCTGAGGTCACCATCATCTCTTGCCCAGATTCTTGCAACAGCTTCCGTATTAGATATTCTGCCTCCAGTTACAGCCTCTCTGGGATCCATTTCCACTTCGCTAAAGGGATTTTTCTAAAATGCATACATGAATGCATACCTAAAATGCAAACGTGTAAATTCTCCTTTAAAACCCTTTCTTTCGGGATGAAATACATTTTCTCAAGAGGGCTTTCAAGACTTTTCATAATTCAACCCTGCCTACCACTTCCTGCTTCTTCTCTGCTGTTGCAATCCACATTCTAGGTCTCAGCCAGCTCAGCGTTAGTTATTCAACCACCATGCTCTCTCTGCCTCCAGGCCTCGGCAGCTGCCGCTATTTGTTCCTAGCCTACCCTTCCGAACTTTCCAGGCTGGCTACTTCCTCCTGCCACCAATTATATTGGGACACCCACCCCTGTGTCTTATTCACTCTTCTACTTTCAGTGCCCACCAGTGCCAGATATATGGTCAGTGTTTAATTAATGCTATTATGGGTGGTTGGCATGATGGTGCGTATCTTGTTGTTCTGGCAGGTCTTTGTGTTTCATGTTGGTGGCAAAACTTGGAAATTTTATGATTGGTCACGGATTACAACTGTGGTACTTTTTAACAATTATGACTCAGAACTTATGTGTTATGCTCATTCAAAAGGAGCCAGAGTAGTGCTAAAAGGTGAGTGACAGTTTTTACCAGATGTGTATAGACAATTGGTAAGTTTACTTGCATTGTTTGCTATCCAGACTATCTAAAAACTTCCCTTTTCATGTTCATGTGATATACTTTTTAGCATCCTAAGATTGGATACTGTTTAATTCATTTCACAGATACAAGTATTGTTAAAACTTAAACTACTGCATGGTTTTGAGCAAAACGTGACTCCTAATTAGCACGATCACCTTTAGCTAATCGTAGTCCAACTTGAGAATGATTTTACTAATCTGACTTGAGAATGACTTTACTAATTATTCATAATGGTTATTATGGAAATGAATGAGTAATGACTTTTTCTTATTTTTTTATATGATTTCTGCAACTGGCAAACTTAAATTGAGAGCTTAGTATTTGAAAATAATGAGATGTTTTTAGGACATTTTGATCTCTTCGAAATGGGTTTGTGTAGTAAATGATATTAAACTGTGAAAAGCATATATGTATAGGAGGTGTGTATTTCTTCCATAGGAGATGTATCCTTAAAGAAGATCATTGATCCTACTTTCAGAGCGTCCTGGATAGCTCAACAAGTTAACTTGTCCAAAAAACAATATATGGATGGAATTAATTTAGATATAGAGCAAGTAATTTCAAGATCATCACCTGAACATAATGCATTAACTTCTTTAGTCAAAGAAACTGCAGACACTTTCCATCGTGAAATTCAGGGATCACAGGTAAAAATCCATTTGATTGTTTCTGGCACTCCCTAAATTTCTCTATTACAATATATTCATGAAAATACGAGTAATAGAAGTTTTTATAGTAATCGAGTATAAAGAATTTCAACACAGATATCTTTAAAATTTTTCTGGAACTTTGGAGGTTGTATTAAAGAAGTTTTACAAAGTTTTAAGGTGTTAGATTTGTTCTCTATAGACATCAAAATACAAAATGGATTTCCCACCTTCTTGCTTCACAGCAGAGTTAACGATATTAGATAGACCAAGGGATCAGCCAGAATCAGGAAAGGGTTAGTTGACCAGGCCCTGCTTTTAACAGTGGAGGACAGAGACCACTCTTGCCTGAGAGTAGAGGTGGTTCTGGAGAAGTGTCTCAGATGTTCCATGGACTCTGAATTACATGTAAAGCCCTCAAGGCCCACTATGGCTCAAAAGACTAATTCCATAAAACTAGTCAGAACTGTAACAAAAGGCAGAGTTTCCCCCTGCCATACAAAGTGTGATTAGGACAGAAGATCGCAGCACAACATATCATGCCAGGCAGTGTATGGGTGACAAAGGATGATGGGGCCCAGATTAGTGATTCTCAAATCTGGTGCCATATCAAGGTAACAAGGAATTACACACACAAGCTGGAACCCACTCCCAAAGATTGTTATTCAGATGGTTTGGGTGCGCCAGAGACCATATTATTTAAAAGTTTTATAGGTGATTATGGTTAAGAGCTACTAGGCTAAGAAATTCTTGACCAAATGGAGACATGGGAGGCTCCTGAATGTCCCTCCTTCCATGAACACATAGAATGGACAGTGACAAATGGAGCGATTTCCTCAGAGAGAAATTCAGAATCTAGCTGAGTGACCTTACACACAGGGAGACTGAGAAAATAACCACATTGAAATGTGTAAAAAAAGCTGAGACAAACCCTTTCCATAACCCCCACCTCTAATACAGCACCATATAATCAGGAAATGACTCCTAACTCCCAGCTTCTCCCTGAGGAGCAAAGGCTTTGGAACGCACATTTAGTGCTCCAGCTTTCAAGGCTCTTGCATGATGGATGGGCCCCCAAATCACCTAGCTCTGATAGACAACAGGTCTTATATTCACGAGCTCATAAGGACTATAGCAAATAAAGAAGCAGTTTTTAAATAGGGCAGGAGCTCCCTATGGCTATATGCTTGGAGGAAACAGGCTAAAAATGTCCATCTCCCGGTTTTTCTCAGGAGGTGGTTTAACTGCATTCTTTCCCAGATGCCTGAGTGTCCAGCTTCTCATCAGCCTGCATCTATGTGCTCACTGTGATTCTCCCATTTGAGACACTGATGAATCTTGGCACACCCTTGATTACTGGGAGACAATAAGAACAAAGGCAGCAGCTTGGACAATCGCAAAGGTTTGAGAGGCAACTAGGAATTTCAGCCAAGCTGATTGACAAGTTTCATCTCCTCCATGAGATTACTGTATCAAGACTAGAAAGTATGGCTGTTTAATCTAATGTACAGAAATCAACCCAGAGATTCAAGAAGAATGAAGAAACAAGAGAACATGTTCCAAACCAAAGAATAAGATAAAAACTTTGAAAAACCTTAATAAATGGGAGAAAGTGATTTACCCAACTAATAGTTCAAAATAATGATCATAAAGATTCTCGCCGTGGTCAGGACAGCAATGCATGAACAGCATGAGGATTTTAACAAAGAGATAGGAAATATTAAGAAGTACCAAATAGAATTCTTAGAGCTAAAGAATATAATGAATGAATTGAAAGATTCAACAGAAATTTCAAGAGCAGACTAAAACAAGCAAAAAAAAAAGAAAAATAGGTCAGCCAACTCAGAGTCAGTAGAATTCATCTAATCAAAGCAGTAAAAAAGAAAAAAAGAGTGAAGATAGCTTAAGGGACTTATGAGACATATGAAGAAGACCAGTGTATATCTTTTCCCAGAAGGAGAAGAGAGAGAGAAAGGGGCAGAAAGCTTATTCAAAGAAGTAAGGCTAGAAGTTCCCAAACCAGGGAAAAGAAATCGACATCCAGATTCAGTAAGACCAGAGAGACCCACATCAAGACACATAATTAAATTGTCAAAAAATAAAGACAAAGATTCTTAAAAACAGCAAGTGAAAGGCAACTTATTATGTATAATAATTAGACAATCAGTGGGTTTTTTAGTATAAACTTTGCAAGCCAGAAGGGAGTGGGATGAGATACTCAAAGTGCTAAAAGAAAGAAATGGCCAAGTAAGAATATTTCTACCTGGAAAAGCTGTCTTCAGAATTGAAGGAGAGAGAGAGTTTTCCAGACAAACAAAAGTGGAAGGTATTCATCACCACCAGACCAGCCTTACAAGAAATGTTAAAGGGACTTCTTCAAGCTGAAGTGAAAGATGCTAATTAATAAGATGAAAACATATGAAAGTATGAAACACATGACTAAGGGTAAATTATAGCTAGATTTATTTATACTATAATATTATGGTAATTGTGGATAAATCACTTATAATTCTACTATAAGGTTAAAAGACAAAAGTATTAGGAATAACTATAACTACAATAATGTTGCCAGATACGCAATTTTAAAAAGATATATAATGACATCAAAACCATAAAATATGAGAGCTAGAGCTTTTGTATGCATTTTAAATTGTTATCAACTTAAAATAGACTATAAGATTTTTTCAAATTTTAAAATTATTTTTATTGATGCATAATTGACATATAACATTAGTTATGCATAATTTAATATTCATATATATTGTGAAATGATCGCCATAGTAAGTCTAGTTAACATCCATCACTATATATCTATTTACAAAATTTTTTCATATAAGCCCTATAACTACAAGGCAAAAACCTATAACAGAAACACAAAGGATAAAGGGAAAGGAATCAAATATGTCACTACAAGAAATCATCAGATCACAAAGGAAGTGAGCAAGAGAGGAGAGGAAAAAAGGAATTACAAAATAGCCAAAAAGCAATTAGCAAAATGGCCTTAGTAAATTGCTGTCAATTACTACTATCAACAATTACTTTATCAATAATTATTTAAATATGAATAGATTAATTCTCTAATCAAGAGACACAGAAATGCTGAATGGATTTAAAAAACAAGATCCAACTGTATCCTGCCTATAAGGGAATCACTTCAGCTTTAAGGACACGTATAGACCAAAATGAAGAGAATGAAAAATATATTGCATGCGAATGAAAACCAAAGAAAGCAGGTATAAATGTATTTATATTAGGCAAAATAGATTTTAAGTCAAAAATGGTGGACTTTTTTGTCTAGACTTTAGACAAAAAAGTGGTTATTATATAATGATTACGGAATCCATTCAGCAAGAGGATATGACAATTGTAAATATTTATGCTCCCAACATCAGAGCACCCAAATATATTAAGCAAGTGCTAACATATCTGAAGAGAGAAATAGACAGCAATACAATAATAGTAGGGGACTTCAATATTCCACTTACAGTAATGGATATTGATCATGCTGACAGATAAGCAACAGGAAAACATCAATAAGGAAACTACATGTTAGATCCAGACATTCATAGAACATTTCACTCAACAACAGCAGAATACACATTCTTTTCAAGCATACACACAACATTTTCCAGGATAAAGAGTATGTTAACACACAAAATAATTCTTAATAATTTTACGAAGATTGAAATCATGTTATCAAGCATCTTTTCTGACCACAATGGTATGAAATTAGAAATCAGTTACAAGAAGGAAATCCTGTTATTTGTGACTATGTGGCTGACTTGGAGGGCATCAGGCTCAGTGAAATAATCCAGATACTGCATGATATCACTTATGTGTGAACTCTTAAAAAAATTCAAGCTCATAGAAACAGAGAATAGGTGGTTATCAGGGGATGAGGAAAATAGGAAGAGGTTGGTAAAGGGTATGAACTTTCCATTATAAGAGGATGAAGGTCTGAAGATTTATTATATAACATGGTGATTATAGTTTATAATACTGTGTTGTATAGCCAAAATATGCTAATAAAGTAGAACTTAAGTGTTATCAATAAAGTAAATATGTGAGATGATGGATGTGTTAATTAACTCAGTGATGAGAATTCTTTCACAATGTATAAATATATCAAATCATCATGTTGTACATTTTATATATATTATAATTTTAATTGTCAATTATATTTCACTAAAACTAAAAAAAAAACTGCTAGGCTAAACAGTAGGTTTTTTGAAGACAGAGACCAGCTCCTTGATGTCTAATAAGATATTTTAAAACTGTTGAAGTTAATGAATGCTACATGCCTTTCAAAGATTTAAAATCTAGTTAAGTAGGGAATAACTACCTATGTAAAATATATTACATAAGTAGTATTAACCAGGAACTCTTAACTGATCTTGGGAACTCCTGGGAGTGCTTGTTAAAAGTATTCCCAGTGCTTGATTCAGTAGGTCTTGGATAGAGCCTAGGAATTGTGTTTTTATCCAGTTATGCCAGGTGATTCTGGGCAGTTGGTCAACATGAATTTGAGAATCATTGGAAAAATAATAAATGATATAAGGATTGATAGCTCTGTGGCTTTATACAAGTAGGGAAGTTTTGTCAGTGTGGAATTTAGATTTCAGATGAGTTTAATTTCGATCAAGAATAGTGAATACCTGGTATGCAGGCCACCAGACTCATCTCAACCTACCATGTCAGGTTCTTGTAAATCAGGGGCTCCAACTTCCAGGACAGGTCCGTCAGCTTATGACAACAGATGACCTATTTAGCCTGCACAATATTTTTAAAACGTTTGTATCTGAATTCTTTTAGTGCACTTTTACTCTCCAGTTGCTTACAGGCCCCACCATACCCTACTGTCATTATATCTGTTCCTTTTAATCTATTGAGTTTTCAGTCTAACCTCTGAAGACATTTGAGTTTAAAACTCCTCTCTTCTATACAGTGCTCTGAATCTGGTCATTGGCCAAAGATGTCTGGGTTCAAATGTTTATTATCCAAATATATGTCCAAAATATTGTCAAATATATGTCTGGGTCAGTCCATGTAGGCAAAAAGTATATTTCTTAGAACTCTTCTAATTTTAGTTCTATGTGTGCTGAATCTTACATTCATATAGGTAAGCATATCTGACATATGCATATTTGATCACGTTATGCTAAATGTGCATGTTTTTCCACAGGTAACCTTTGATTTTAATTGGACTCCAAAGTACACAGGCAGGCGATATAATTATTTTGAAATTGCAAATGCTTGTGACTTTGTCTTTGTGATGTCTTATGATGCACACAGTCTGATCTGGGCAGACTGTATTGCAGGAAGCAATGCTCCCTATGTTGACACATTAGCTGGTAAGAATCCACAAAATAATCATTTGTTAGTAATCTTAATTCCATAATCTCAAACATTAAGATATATTTTAGTATTTCTAAGTCATTCGTGTACCTTTTCCACTTGTAAAGCTTTCTTGAAACATAAAAAGCACTTAATTTGGAGAGCTTTTGAGTTTACAAAAATGTTTAAAGTTTTGAAATTCTCACTTCTTTATTCTAAAAATCTTGAGAGATAGATATATTATTATTAGCATTCAATTATAGGTGAGATGAAGGGTGTTAAGTTCTCATGCTGGCACTGTTATTAAGCATTATATAGTTTGGACTCAAGAAGGCATTCTAACTTCAAGTCAATACTCTTGTCACAAAATTACACAAAGAAAATATTTGATTATCTAGAATTTGGCACAATGTTTTTGTTGAAATAACCAATGTTAAAGATAGGTATGAAGTGGGTACCTACTATACATGATTGATAGGACTGGCTTTATCTTATTTGGCATTTACTATTAGTACCCATGCAATATTACAAATTACAGGCATACTTCTGAGATATTGTTGGTTTGGTTCTAGACCACTGAAATAAAGTGAGTCACAAGTTTTTTGTTGGTAGAGAGTCTGTCTTTAACTCATAAAACAAGTAATACCTGTGAAGCATAATAAAGTAAAACACAATCAAGTGGTATGCCTGTATAACATTAGAATTTCTTAATTACTTCCAATCTATCATTCAGATGATGTGGCCTTTGCATTATCCTTTCCAAAGTTTGGACCGGTTTATATCCATCCCATCAGCCAATCGAATAAGTCTGCTTGCCATCTTTTGGACTCGAGTGAAGTGTTCTGGGATAGTTGGCATTGATTTAAGTGTTGATTGGTTAACAAATAAAAAAAACTTTTCTTTTTCACACAGAGATAAAATTTGAGGACCTGGCCTAATTTGAGCATATCCTGTTCGTTGGGAAAGAACAGTCTGATCACAAGCACATACTATTAAAAATGTGAAAAAATAATTTAATTCTGTTACAATTAAAAAGTAATTATTTAATCTAGTATTCTCAAACTATGTTTCATGGAAGAGATGATAATTATATTCTATCAATAAAAGGTTCATTATCAAATATGCTTGGGAAACAATCCATACCCCACGCATACTCTCTCTTGGATATTTAACAGTACACAATAACTTGAAAGGCTCTGAAAAGTAGCAAACTTACTTAACTTGCTAGACAATCTTGGAACGTTTCTTAGTGTTCCAGCAAATTTTGCTGCAGTGGGCAAGAAAGAGATTGAGAGTAACAGGAATTTGTTCATTTTTCTCTTTGTTTCCTATAACTACAGATAATCTAGTATAGAGTGTCTTATCTCTGGCTGTAATCCATATTTATATGATAGTTGTAAAACATGAAAACACTTGTGCTGTCTATAAGAAATTCTGAGACCATCCCAGACAGAAAATTCAAGACTTATAGAACTTATTTGAAACTTTAGAATCTAGAATAGCAAATATATCACATCTTAGGAATTAACAGACACAATTCGCATACTTTTCTGAAATGTGTTATTCTTCCTAGAATTAAATTTTGTAATTTTGCATCAATTTGATTGTTTTAAATGTTTTTATTATTCAAAAGAAATGGTATAGAAAGTGATTTAGATATATAGATCTTAAGGGATGACTTTTATAATGTATTAGAGAAACACTGTTGGAATTCCATATTAATGTACCTGAGTTTACAAATTTAGATTCTAAGTGATTGCACAGCTTGTATAAACACATTAGTAGACATGTGAAGGAAAAAAATATGTTTTTTCTGTCCCTATTTGATTAGCATATGATGACTACATCAAGATGGGCATTAATCCTAAGAAACTTGTAATGGGTGTTCCCTGGTATGGTTATGATTATACCTGCCTGACTCTATCAGAGGTAAGAACGGCTCATTTCTTATGTCAGCTTTTTCTCTTTCTTTCGTATTTTTAGAGCTTGTTTTGATTCACATATATAAACTCTATTTAGAATTTATAAACTTCTCTATTTACAATATATGTAAACTTTAGAATTTCTGAAATATAATTGAAGGCTAAAAAGTAGAGTTTATTTTTAATTATTTAATCCCATGAACATTTCTGAATGTTATATATTTTCCTATCATAATAAAATATAATATAATTTTCATACTTTATAGTCAGGATGTCTATCTATAGCATATGTTTTATTTCTAATAAATAGTTTCCATTATATTTCATTGTATTTTCTGAATTGCCTCTTAACTAATAATCTATAACATGAGAATTTTTGCATTACTAGGCTGATGTTTGTACCACTGCAAAAGTCCCTTACAAGAAAGGTCCTTGTTTGGGTGCTAAAAGTCATCAGGTGACCTATAAAACCATCATGAAGCAAGTAAACAATTCTATTTCTGGAATCCGGTGGAATAAAGATCAGCAGGCTCCTTATTATAATTATAAAGTAAGAATTTCCACAAGTTATAAACATTTATTCTATTGAATTTTGTAAATGCATATTTTCGTAATTGCATATTTGATATAGAGAATTTCTATTAGTTTTCTTTTAGGGTACAACATACAAGCTTCTGTTTACATGACTAAACTTCTCTTTGGATCTGTGTTATCAGGAACGTTACTTCCCTGGTGGGCAACTCAAGTGATGCTCACAGTGGAACTGCTCTGCATGGGTAACTGTTACTGTAAATGATGTAATGAAAACGTGCATCTCACAAACAGCATTTCCTGAGTAGTTAACAGTTGTGTATGATGACTGTGGCTTCTAGAAGAGCTCTGGGCTAAAATAGGTTGCTAGCTTTGAAAGCCTCTATCTCTAGATAAAGTCTTATGTAGAGAGGAATGAGGCTGAGAACGAGAGATGCACCATCATGGACTTTACAATGGAAAATGGCATCATTTCAGATTTATTTCACAATTCGGTCAAACTATGTGATATTAGACAAATTATATAAATGATATGAAAATTAGAGATGAAAATATTACAAACAGAGACTTGAAGAAATGGAGTGAACAATTAGCAATTCTGTCAGGTAGTATTTGATAAATAGGAGTTGCCATACCAAAGAGCCAAATAAAAGAGATAAGATTCATAGTTTACCTTTAGCATAATAAACTTTTACACACCTCAAAAATCTAAGTATAAACCATCTTTGAATTTTATAGTAACCACAGAATGGTGGTACTATAAATGGAGCCCGAACATGATATAATGCAAGTTATTACCAGTAAGCATTTATATTTTTTACTAATGGTCTGGTTCTCTTTTATAAAATGTGAGTGCAAACACACATATTTAACAAGTTATAATTGATAAACAGTGAATCACAAACAGTGAATCACAATGTTACTGAGGCATGCCTGGCTTTTTTGAGTTCTAAATATTTTAAAGAATGGAATGTATGATATGCTTGTATATAATAAGTCTATTATAGTTAAATATGCCACAGCTTATCCATTTATCAAGTGACTACTGTCCTTCAAATTAGCCATTTGAGGAGACTATTCTAATTCCAGCAGTGCTACCATCCAAAAAAAAAAAAAAATGTTACTGGCATTTGTTGAGAACTGCCTTTAAAAAGTTTCCCAGATTTCTATAAACATGAATAAATTATTTTTAGTTATAGGTCATTCTATTTTTTATCTCCTACTTTTTCTCCCTTTCCTCTACCCATTTGCCTAGGTCTGCTCCTTTCTTCTTTCCTTTATCCCTTATCCAATAGCTTATTTACCTTGTAAGAGAAACTGTTATTACTAGAGAGTGGCAAGGTGTTGCTGGGGAGAAGGACCTTACAGGGTGGAAGGACCATTTTCTAGTTCACAGTTCTTATCAGCTGTGTGCATAAGGCACCCATGGAGTCCAGATCAGACAGGCTCTTAGAATCAATTCTGTAAGACCCAGAAAAGTTTTCCTCATCTATTGCTGTTACCTTTTGACTGACTGACTCTTATAAACAAAGCACGTGCTGAGCTCGCAACCAAGCACTTTTCCAGGCACCGTAGAGAACACAAAAAAGCGTCTAAGCTGGTGTCAGAGGACCAGAGCAGTGATCCTCCTTAACCCTGGCTGAATATCAGAATTACCTAATGGAACATAAAATGCAAAACAAACAAGTATATGTCCAAGCACCAGCCCTGGAAGATTCTGATTCAGTAGGCTTCATGTGGTCTGGGTCCCAGACATCTATCTTTTTAAAAGCTCCACAAGTGACTCAGATGTACTTCTTGGATGATAATCATCAGGTCAGAGCAAGGAAGGAATCTTAGAGCATGAGAAGGACCTTAAATGGAATATATTAGGAGGCTCTTTTGTGTAATTTTTGCTGTTGTAAAAGTGCCATAAGCAGTGATGTCTGGAAAGTAGCGTTCTCTAAAATTTTAATTATTTCATTGTATCCTTTTTGAATTCTTGAATTTAAGAAATATTTTTCCTCTTCTTGTAATGAATACTTAAAACTTCCATTTTTACTTATTTTATAGGATTCCGCTGGCCATTTTCATCAAGTGTGGTATGATAACCCTCAGAGCATTTCTTTAAAGGCAGCATTTATACAAACCCGTGGCTTACGAGGCATTGGCATGTGGAATGCAAACTGTCTTGACTACTCTGGAGACGCTGTAGCCAAACAGCAAACTGAAGATATGTGGAAAGCATTAAAACCAAAGCTGTGACAGACATGAACATCCACTGTCAAACTATTAAGATTTAGAAAATGATGTGTATAAATAGATGTAGTTTCTTGAAGAGGTAAAAAAATATATATACATTTTTGTCATGTTGCTGTATTTTTACTTATTACTATAATCAAAAACAGGTAAAAAGAGTCTACCGCCATGCTATCGAACAAGTCCGATCCCATCTGATCTTGGAAGCTAATCAGGGTTGGGCCTGGTTAGTACTTGGATGGGAGACCACCTAGGAAGACAAGGTGCTATAGGCATAAAAAATATGGGATTATAATCTGACAAGGTCCTTGCAATCTGTGAGGTCAACCAAGGGTTGTCTCGCCTAAAAAAAAAAATACACACACACGAAAAACATATAAAGGTAAAGAGATGCTTTGTTTGCATTGGAAAGATACATATGTATTGATATCTTCAGTGTCCAGAAACAAAGTTAAGAGACCAGTCAACTTACTCTCTTAAATATTTCTCCATAAATGTTTTAATACTGTAATTAAGAACAATTACTTTCAGAATTTTATTATGTTAATCCCCCATGATAAGCATAAAATATATGCTTACAAATCAATTCCAATTTTTAAAATACGCATAATTCAAAATGGAAATTGTTTGCTTAGGATAGATTTTTAAAAGCCTAGTTTCTGACAAGCAGTTTGCTGTTTGTTTTTTTTCCCCAATAAATCTAATTTTAAAACCTGCCATTTAGTGTCTCCTCTTTAGGTTCATAGAAATCCTAGATAAATCTCCTGCGCCTTTACTCCATATAGTACTCATGTCCTTTTGAATTAAATTGCTTAAATCTCCAGAGGAAGGGAAAAAACAATATAAGGATTAAAATACTTTCAAAATACAAAAAGCTAAATTAGTAATATTTGGTGTTAGTAGGTAAGAGCTACCTAATATTTTCCAACTAAATTATTTCTCATGAGGTTATAACTGATGTTTTAAAATAGGAAAAACTTGCCGTTGAACGTGATTCTATCCATTGTCATTTACCCTTCCAATTTTTAATATCCCTTCACTATGGATATCTATACTTTATTTCTTGGCTAGTTTTCTTTTTATGGTTAATTTTTCTCTTTTTCTCTATCTGCATTTTACTTTTAATTATCGAAAGACATTGGTTTCTCAAATTGTTTTTCTTTATAAAGAGAAATTTTGTATAAAGAACTTTTCTAAATGTACAGAGGTCTGTTCTCTTTTTCACATCAGTTAAGAACATTGTGTGTTGCACTTATATTAGTTCTTATAAATACTTAGATGAAAAGTCTGCATCCTTGAACTCTGGATTTACATAAATCCTGCCTCCCTGCACATTTATTCCCCTCCAAATGGAAATAAATGATGATTCAGTCATCTGTTATGAGAATATTTCATTTCCTACTTAATTATTTATGGCAGCGAAAAGCCAACCATTTTCCTTATTATTTGCTTAATTTCTAATGTCTTTTTACTTCTAAATTAAATTACCAAAAACATTTAGAGTCTTAGATACTAACCTCTAATATAGCTCCGGATGCAATTTCAATATCTCTATTCTTTTATATTTCCAGATTGCTTTTAATTAAAATACAATGAACAAATTAAATTCTCCCTATATACATGCAAATGTATTCATATTTACTAAATTTTGTGATTTTATATTTAAATTCTACAGTTAAAATTTACTATTTAAAACTGAAAATAATGAAATCAAATATACCTAATCAAAATTTTGCTTTTATACACCTAATATTTTTCTGAAACCCTTTGTAAAACTCACATAAAGTGAAAAAATATAAATCTAATGACTTACAGAAAACATTGCCAAGGAAAACAAAGATTAAACAAATCTGTTCAAATAAACACTTAATGTTTAGACAAACACAAGTTTTAAATTAATCTACCTAATTGAGGCTATGAAGATGTATTAATTTTATTCTATGTCAGTTCAGCTTTCAATGTGCATATACCTGAAATTGCTTGTTTTCTCATCTACAGAAGGAATTATCTTTCAAAGGTGAACTTCATTATACCCCCCAGAATTACATAAATGTCATGTAAATAGGGTTTTTGTAACTGCTTTAACTGTCTTCTCTCATTTCCCTCCAATGCCTTCACACCCACTGGATCACCATGGGAAGTGTACAGGTCGTAAGTCCTGTTGAATAAGCACGCTTATTAACTGCTACATATGCTATAAAATAATTTCATTTATTGGTATATAAGAATAAAAAAATTAAACTGCTTTAAAAAAATAGAGTGAAAATTGTATCTTTTGCTCAAGCTTCAAAATCCATTGTTCTCAAGTGTAAAGAAATAATAATAATAAAACACACCAAAAAACTGAAAAAACAAATTACAAAAACTTTAATTGCCAGTGCTCAGAAACTGAACAGGTACTTAAATAATATAACAGTGTTACTCTGTGGCAAGCACTCTTCTAAATGGAATAATCCCTTTAATTCTTTCAAAAAATTTGTAGAGGCTGAGGAAACCGAGATGCTTAATAGTTAAGTAACCTACTCCAGGTATAAAACTGATAAGTGGCACAGCCAGAATTCAAACTCAAACCATCTGGTGCCAGTGCCCTTACTATTCCATATACTGTCTGTGGATCAGCAGCATTCGCATCACCTGGGAGCTTCTTAGGAATGAAGAATCTCAGGCTTTACCCCAGACCACTGAGTCAGATCATACTTCCAAAGGATCCACCCTCCAGTGATGTCATATTAAAGTTAAAGAAGCACTGTTAACGCTAAACTAACTTGAATATGGTTGCAACAGACTCAGGCTAGGTTTTCTGCCCCTTAGTTTTGAATTTTATAGGTAAATTTTCGGTAAACGATTCAGAAATAAGTAATATATACTAATAATGTGTACTATGTGCCAATTAGGCGCTATGGTTAAATGTAGAATTTTTCCCCAGTGTAAGCTGAAAATTTGTCTTTTTCCTATTAGTCTTTCCTGTTTTTGTACTAGATTCTAATATGGATTTTAACCATTCATAAGTGATATTTATAATGATAAAATAAACAAAGATGGTGAGACTTAATGTGTACACTTTCCAAAAGAAGTGTTTCTATTACTCCCTTTTACCCACCCAACATCCTTAAGTGTAGTTTCCACTTTGACTTTCTCTCCATTTTTTGAATACATAGTTTTTATTCATTGAACAAATTATTTTTTTATTGCATACCATATAAGACTACTAAATATTCATATTTGTTAAAAATTGTCCCTTGCCCTTCTTCTTTTTTGCACCTTAAGTTTTAAGCTTCTCAATGCCCAGCCAAGACTTAGCCTTGAGAATGTTGCTAGTTAAAAGGGTCTAAGCTGTGCTGTGCAATACAGTAGTCATTTGCCACATGCAGCTATTTAAATTTAAATGAACTGCAATTAAATACAATTTAAAATTCAGTCCTTAGTCACTCGGAAGGCTACATTTCAAGTGCCCAATAACTTCTGTCTCTAGTGGCTACCTTAGCATACACTACAGGTATGAATCACTCCCATTGTCACAGAAAGTTCTCTTGGAAGTGCCTATTCTAGAAAGAGGTCGTTATTCTGTGTCATAAAGCCATTTCTGATAAAGAGGTGAATTGAGAGCATTCGTGTAAGTATACATACGAAAATGACTGGAGAGAGTGAGATAATTACTCAAGAGAAGGAAAAACAAATGAGAGTTCAGAGAGCTCAGTGGTTTGTGAGACTTATTTATGAATGACCCTAGTACATGAAAACTACCCCTTTTAAATGTTTCATTGAGACTTTATACTGATTGACAGGGTACTTTTTAAAAAAATTCTCACTGGAATTTTCCTAAATTTTACTCTGGCCTTGTTGTAACATGCATCTTTTCAGGAGTTAGTTGTCGTTACTGCATTTTTTCACTTGTGCTATTTGTTATTAAGGCAACAATTTTAAGACTGTCGATCCTTCCTACTCTTATACTATTGACACCCAAAGTTAAAACATCAAAATACTTTATTTCAAGATAAATTTTATAATCTCATTAGGAGAGATGCAAATTACCTTAACTTCTATGATGAGATTCATTTTGTCAGTATCCAATTTTCTCTTAAGTTGGTCAATTGCATGCTGTACTTCAGTGATCTGAATTATAAGGTAATTCTGTGTGAGATATACAAAGACATCTTTATTAAGGATAACGTCTATACATATTTATTTTTAACTGACTTGCTGACAGAAACTACAATGTGTTAACAAATATCAAAAGAGCAAAATCATGAAAATAACCAATCTTATTGCTTTGGAGTAAATTACTAGTGACCTGTTGATTTCCTAATTTTTAGAGACCACTTTCTCTTCTTTTCTACTACTATTATTCATGTGTTATAAAAATAAATACATATTTCTAAAAGTTATCATTAAATTAGTATTTACAACTATTACTATGAAAGGAATATGTTGCATTTAAGATGTTAATAAGGCTTTAGATATTGTAATATTGCTGGAAAACCTTTATTAAAAATACTACCTATATCCAAATGTATATATTTTTTATTTTGGTTACTTTTCTATAATCTGATTTGAATTCATTAGTTATATAATTAGAATTTGAAAAAAGAAGGCATAATATATTTTTTGCAGATTTAAAATATTTTTTCAGCTCCCAAATGACTTATGTTTTGGGGAATCATCTAATATGATTCATCATTTATCAAAATTTTTCCCAATATATTCTCAAACTGATGTGGAACAGAATTTCTTGAAACTGAGATACCTGGTTGAGAAAATTAGATACTGCCAGTTTAGGGAATTACTTTGACACCAGTGAGATTCTAAATATAAACTTAACAGCAACACAAACTCTATGCTAGTATACCAGAATATGCTTATGTTTGTTTTTTTAAGATTATGAAAGAAATGAAAACCTCATGTTTAAAATTCTATAGTATAAGGTGATATGATTTCAATTGTATAACTGTATGAAATTTAACACAAAATTTTAACTCTTTCTCTTATGCCCTATGTCTAATCCCTTAGCAAGGTCAACTGGTACTACTATCAAAGTACTTCCAACATCTGCCACATTCTACATACCTAGTCAATCCACTATCATCTTTTGAAAGCTACATTATCTTTTGAACTGGTCTGTCTGCTTCCATTCTTGTCCCTGTACAGGCTTTTCCATACAGCAGTCATTCTGATTTTTCTAAAATATTTTTTAAATCATGTAAATCTCTAGCTTAAAAATCCTCCAAAGGCTTCCTGCCTTACTTAGAATAAAATACAAACTTTTCAAACTATCTATTCCTTGCTGAACTTTTGAATTAATGTCCCTCTACATTCCTCCTTATATATCACACTCCAGCCACACTGGCCTTGTTTTGGGTCCTAAGACCGCAAGCTCATTCCTTTCTCCGGACCTTGACATTTAGTGTTTCTTCTGTTTAAACTGTTTTTCCCTATCTCTTCACATACTTGCTTCCTTATTAATCAAAATTTAACATCTCCACAGAAATGCCATCCTTGGAATCTCTAGCCAAAGTATCTCTCCTGCCTCATCACTCTGTATTATGCTCTTTTAAATTGACTTCTCAGTTCTAATCATTAGCTGATATTGTCTTACTTATTTGTTCATTGTCTGTTCCCTTCACCCCTCACCTCCTTTAGAAGCAAGCTCCTTAAGAGCAAAGCAGTTTGTCTTGTTTACTGCTGTGTCCTCAGCATTTAAAACAATGCTAGGAATTGAGGCACATAGTAGGTTCAGTAAATATTTGATGGTTGATATATGCCTTCAACTTGAAACATTCCTGTTCAAGTAGACAGTGACTGATCATTCTCATTTTATAAAGAGAAAGGGTGCGGCACAAAGAGAAGAAATAACTTGCCTAAATAAAAGATTGATCTGGTATTAGAGTCCTGGTCCTGTGATTACAGTCCATTGTTCCAATTTGTTTGATAAAATTTCTTGTTTAACATTACAAGACTAAGTTATTGCTACCATTCCCAGGATACATTTAATATTAGGAGACAGAACCTTCAGAAATATTTCCATACATTGTCTATAATCTTTTAATCAGTTCTAGTACAAAAGCAATAGTTTTGTTGTAAATTGAGAATCCAAAAACCAGTTAATTCTATATAAACTTTTTATGCTTATAATTCTCAAGTAGAACCCCAAATGCAAGCCTCTCAAATCATTTAACATCTCTCAAACCATTATCCTAAATTTTCTCCATCCCAGCTAATTTTTCCATTTCCACCAATCATAAGATCAATGTTTGTAATCCTATCGAAAGAAAGTTACCTACTTTTCCTAACTAATTCTCTCATTCATTCGTTCCTTTTTTTCATTTATTCAATTTAGCAACTAGACATACCAACAAATGGAGTACCTATGGGAAACTAAAGGACTCAAAGAAGGCTTCTAGAGTAAGTGATGTTTTTAAATTGAAATTGAACAATTAGTAGAAAATAGCCAGGTGAACTGAGAAGAAGGGGACAGAAGGAGAAGATAGGACAAGCAGATGAGATGGCAGAGGGAAAACCATGCCTGAAGACCTGCAGCAAGAGGAGGCGCACCTCAGATTCTCGTATACCTAACACTTTTCCTGGAAGCCTTTCTTGATCTCTTCAGCCTCATTTAGGTTCCTCCTCTGTTTCCTATGCATAGAGTTCTGCAATTCCTTTATCACAGCATTCACAGGAGGTATCATTACTGCCTAACTTGATTATCGTTTTCCCACTGGGCTACAAACTCTTTGAGGGCAGTGACAAGATTGTGTCTGCATATTAGTATCTCCTCAGCCCCTAGAACAGTGGCTAAATTCAGCAGGCAATTAATAAATACTTATGTAGTAAATGAATAGAAGAATGAAGAAACAAATAAATGAATGTCACTTATGAAAAATATTTGAACTTTAATTAAAAATACCCTATGTAAAGCATGTTGTTTATTGTCTGAAATAGTTAAACAATAATTTCATGTTTTATGTGTTGAATTACAACAGTAGTGTACCATTTAAACCATAACAGTAAAATAGTAAATATTAACAATAATTTTATTCTTTATTTCAAAAGCCTAAATTCTATAAAAGTTATTTATTTGTTGTGATGAAATACACGTAAGACTTTGTTCCCATTTTTGTTTTATTATTCTTTTTCTAGTTTATTTTATTTTCTTAATTTACGTGGTCAGAATCCCACAGGATAGAAACAACTATCTAATTTAGAATCTCTCCACACAATCTCCCAACTACTATAAAAGGAATATTTATGTCCTCAGCAATTCTAGGACACAGATTTTACTCATATTTCGATTTACATGTAAGTAGGGAAATAAACACCCTAGAGCAGCGGAGTATCCCTGGGAGCCCACATCTGAGCAGTCAGACGTATATTACCTATCAGAGAGAACTATAAACAGATAATGCAGCTTACTTACATCAACCATAGTTTAATCTGAAAAAAGAGATCCCTCTCATGCTTGCAGAAATAATGAGAGTAAGAATATAATCTGGTAAATCAGAGCACTTTCTGTGAGGAATCCAAAAGAAAGGGGTTTGTAAAACGTACAAGGCCAGAGATGATAATCATGGGAAGACATAGCTTCTGAGACAGAGGAAAATGCTTTGCAAGAGAGAGGTGTTCCTTTGGGGCTAGGCAGTAAGAGAAAAGAAGAAATGTGCCAAGACAAAAATAATAATCATCATCATCATCGAAAGAAAACAGAATCCTTTCTCAAAAAGGTCCCAGATATTAAAAATAAATAAATAAATAAATGCATTTTACTGTATTAACAGAAGAGGGTGCTCCTAGTCTAGAAACTAAAATGCTGCAAAAACACTACTTGTTCCTCCATAAGAACACCTATTATATTACTCAGCCATAAGAAAGATGAAATACTGCCATTTGCGACGACGTGGATGGATCTTGAGATAATCATGCTAAGCAAAATAAGTAACACAGAAAAAATTGAAAACCATATGATTTCAGTCACATGTGGGATATGACATCAAAAGCAACAAACGAACTAGACAAACAGAGACTCACGGACACGGACAGTGGATTAGTGGTTACCGGAAAGAAGCGGGGAAGGAAGAGGTAGATTAGGGTAAAAGGAGTCAAAAATAATCTAGCATCCACACAAAGTTATCTTTTAAAAATCCTCAAAACTGACAACTGAACAAAAACAAAATTTAAAAAATCGCCATAAAGCGGAGAAAAACTTAACAATACTCCCAACCTACAACAAATATAATTAAGCAAGCAGTTGCAGATATTAACATACACCATAAATCAAAAATTTAACAACTCAAAATAAAATGGAAAAACAACAGGAAGATGTGATATGGAAGTTGGCCAAACTAAAGAAAGAAATTAAAGAAAACAAAATTGTCTCAGGAATGAACAAATTAGCAGGTATCCAAGAAGGAATAGATAAAACCAAAATTACAATAAGTATAGTAAAGAATAGAAATAAAGAGCAAAGGAAATGAAACATAAAGAAAATAGTAAAATAGAAGAAAGTAACAGACATAAAAGATAAAGAAGATCCAAGATAAGACTAATTGGGATCCCTGAAAAAGAAGAACAAAACAATAGAATGGATCTGCTATTTAAAGTGCTCTCTAATTATAGTTAATTTTAGAATACATTCTTGAAACAAAACAAGTCTTGAATTTCATACTGAAAGGGCCCACTGTGTACCTAGACAAATCTGACAGAGGATTCTCAGTTGAAATACCTTCCTCTGTTCTGAGCAAGGTACACTACAGACATGGCTCAGAACAGAGGAAAGTATTTACAACATACATAAGCACTAAAGAACTATCACCTTTCAGAGTATGTTAAAAACTCTCACTAATCAGAAATCTATGGCAGACAACTCAATAGAAATATTTGAAAAGGTACTTCCAAAACAAAGTTATCAAAATGGAGTCTATAAAATATAAAATTGTCATCAACTTTATGGGTAATCTGGGAAATTAAAATTCAAACCATAATGAAATGATATTAAGGATCTACCCGACTGACAAAAATTGTAAAGAGTGAAGACAGCATGGTTTATTAATATCCAGCAACACTAGAACAATTATTTGAGGAAAATGGCAAGGCTTTGCTCCAAAACGTATTTAATTAAAGATCTGTGGCGGCTTTGAGCTGTGATTCTCCTACCAGGGCTTGTCTCAGACTCCATTCAGCATTCCAACCCATGGCACATCAAGCATCATTGGATCAGCAGGACATTAAAACGCAAGCGGCAGTGTGGCAGCCTGACCCTGCCTAACCATTTTCGTGCTGAAATGAGTTTGTTCCTGACTGCCCTCCCCCCACCTGAAGGACTCTCCAGCTAACTTGTTTTCTCATAGCTACTTCCCTCATCTCAAGGACTCTCTAGCTAACATCTGTTTTTTCATAGCTTGCCAACCAATTAATGTTCTTCCTTATCTCTGTAGCTATGTAAATCCAGAGTTCAAGGATGCAGACTTTTAATCTAAGTATTTATAAGAACTAATATAAGTGCAACACGCAATGTTCTTAAGTGACGTGAAAAAGAGAACAGACCTCTGTACATTTAGAAAAGTTCTTTGTACAAAATTTCTCTTTAGACTGTATAAAACTGCCTATTATGTTACAATCGGGGAACGGCCTTTGGATAAGAATCCTCTGAGCCGGTAAAACGCTGCTTCCTGCTTATAGCTTCCCTGTCCTATCACTCCATTTGAGAAGCCTGCAACCGCAGCACTACCTACAGTGCCTCTTAGATCACCTTGTGAGGCTTCTCATGCTTTGGGCCCAAAGTAAAAAAGAAAGATTGGAACAGCATATCCAAATGTGGTATGTCTCTCCCCAAATTCCAAAGAGGTTATAAAGTGACTCACACTCAGTGGGAGCTGGGACAAGATACAGAAGCCTGGCTTTCACTTTAAAGGGCACACCTCAACATGTCCCAGACTACAGAACTCCCAGAGAGTTCACTAAATTGGCAGGTTCCTAAATTTTCTTGATGCATTCCATCCTCTATCTTGAAGGTTAGATAATTTTAGATGACCAGAGAAATTTATAGTATATATAGAAAATGATGCTGAAAAAAAAATTGGAATTCCAATGCCCGATAGTTACTGACCTAAGGTGCAGTGACCATTACTCAGTCTTGATATTAGCAGGCAGCACCTGTCATGCAGGTACAAAGGGAAATGCAGTACTCTTGTTGAGCCTTGTGGTACCAATACCTCAAATGGCTACTGCTTTTATAGTAAGAGAATAGTAACTTATCCTGAGACACATCAGTTTATCTAATATAAAAGCACCCTTCACTAGCTCATGACTGTGAATTGATACAACACAACTCACATGCTGACAGGACGTGTCCAGCATAATTCAGTGAAGGAGGAGCTTGCCAGGTTAAAGGAAAAAAACACACAAGTACATCCCTGTGGTGGAGATGTGTGCAGTGGGCCCCCTAAGTCTTGCTATCTATCTTGAAAAATCCCATTGGAGACTTAGGTTCAATGTCAACGAGAAAGACCTGCCTCTGGAAATGGCTGATGCATAATATAGCATGCCAATTTCTTTCTATCTTTTTACCTTTCATGAACCAGTAAAGTCAAAGAATATTGCTAGGGCTAGAATTCAGGTCTTTTAATTCTAATTCCAAAAGTTCAGGAAAGGCAGCACAGATACCAGTGGAATCGTAGTGATGATCAGGATCAATTTGTTAAGAAATAGGAGTGTTATAAGTAGGACAGGTTAGCTCTCTGTGAAATTAAGCCTGATTAGTGCATCCGGCCCTTGATTTATGGGGATATATGATTCTGGCCGTGGAACTCTGTGGAGCATGTTAAGCATGATGGTTCCTTTATGTCACCAGAATACTGTTGTGTGCGTGATACTGAAATGCAGTTTCTCTTAGTAAAACTGCCACCACTACGACCATCACCACCATAGGCACCATTATCATTAACTTCACCATCTTTATAGTCTCTGTGAACATTAAAGCGATTTTTAATATGTTTAAATCAACCAGAATACTGGGAAGTCCTGTTCTGTATCTTGAGCCCTTTGGAAGAAATGGACATTGCAAAGTGGCTGGTACATCAATACCCTTATGGGTTGTGGAGAAATTTGATAGCCAGGCAGAGGAATTTGGATTCGATGCAGGAGTTCCTGCTATTCTGGAGCAGGAAAATGACAGGTGGGCACAAAGTACTAGAAAGTTCAATCTGGGTGAATTTAAGGAGGAAGAGACAGGAATGGAGGCTGCAGCTGGAGGCAGCAGGATGTGATTGCAAGAGCTGGCTGCAGACAGGTGGTCAGATAGCCAGGGGTTGAATCCTGGCTTCACTACTCATAGGAACTTGCTTCTTGGGAAAGTCAACCTGTGTGCCTTAGCTTTGTTAAAATGGGGCTGAGAATCTTCCTTGGCTCACGTGGCCATTACTATGATCTAAGAGCAAGGATTTGGATTGGCACAGTAGTAGTTAAGGAGAGGAAATGTTAAAAATCAAACAAACAAAAAACTCCTCTCAAAGTTTTGAGCCTGGGAGAATGAAAGAATAGTGGTACCAAGAATTACAAAGGGACTTTAAGATGAGGAAAATAACCTGCTTCCTATCAGAAACAATATTTCAACCTAAGCTTCTCAAATCCACGAAAGTAGAAGTATATTTATATTTTGTTTCTAGTTAAAATATTGTCTTCTCCTGATTTTACAGCATTTTAAATATTATTGGTGTCTAGTAGGTTTAAAATAAATTTAAACTCATATCCTGTAATACTGTAATTGTTGTTATTGCATGAGGTCGATAGAATTATCTTTTATAATCATGAAAAGAATTATTATGCCTATTGATGTTTAAACAGGAGAATCCCTAAAGACACAAATAGCTTTCAAATGTTCTTTTCTCATAGAATCCACTGGTGTTGATGAGCAGAGGAACATAGACCATGAGTGTGAGGATTTGGTCAAAATTGTTGATGCTCTCACGTCATGTGCCTGTAGTAAAATGCAGTGCTCTCTATGAAGCTGTGATCCACAAGTTTAGACCATTGGACCACTATCTTTGGATTTATTCTATTTTTTGTTGTGAGATCACAAATCTTATTTAACTCGATAGTTGCTAATATAAAAATCATATCATCCCATATTATTCATGGTTTTCTAAGAACTTGTTTTGAGACTTGGAAAAGAATGCTCTTAAGTGTATCAAATCCAATAAACTTTGAATTTTAAGAAGAAAACATTCAGTTTATAAAAACCCAACCAATTTTTGTATGTTGATTTTTTTTATCCTGCAACTTTACTTAATTTGTTCATTAGTTCTAACAGTTTTTGGATGGAGCCTCTAGGGTTTTCTATGTATACAATCATGTCATTTGCTAACAGACAATTTTGCTTCTTTCTTTTTGATATTAATACTTTTTATTTGTCTTTCAATTGATTTAACATTTCTTTAATGGTTTAGACTTTTCTACACAGAGGTCATGTATCTTGCACACTTTTTGTTTAACTTGAATCCAGATATCTGATATTTTATGTTGCTACTGTAATTTTTTTTTTTTCTCTATCACATGCTCCAATGGATCACTAGGTCAACTTGAGGGACCATTGTATGGTGCTATTTTAGTAAAAATATTTAATTGGATTTAGTTAAATTGCCAAAAACAAATTTAAATTCCTGCTTTGTTTTAAAGTGTTATAACACAAAAACTTCACAAGAATGTTTATAGGAGCTTTGTTCAAAATTGCTCAAACTTGGAAGCAACCAAGATGTTCTTCAGTAAGGAAACAAACAAACAAACAAACTGTGGTACATCCAGACAATGGAATATTAGTGCTAAAACAAAATGTGCTATCAAGCCATGAAAAGACATGAAGGACACTTAAGTGCAAATTACTAAGTGAAAGAAGACAATCTGAAAAGGCTACATACTATATGATTTCAAGTATACGACATTCTGGAAAAGGTAAAACTATGGAGGTAGTAAAAAAATCAGTGGTTGCCAGGGACTAGGGGGAATGGAGGGACAAATAGGCAGAGAACAGAAGATTTTCAGAGCAGTAAACTATTCTGTATGATGTTACAATGGTGGATACCTGTTATTTACATTTGCCAAAATCCATAGAATGTACACACCATGAATGAATCTTAAAGTAAACTACGGACACTGGGTGATAATGGTGTATCAGTGTAGGCTTATTGATTGTAACAAATGCAACGCTCTGGTGTGGGATGTTGATAGAGGGGAGGCTGTGCTGTGGGAGTGTAGGAGGTATATGGGAACTCTCTGTACTTTCTGCTCAGTTCTGCTGTGAAACTAAAACTGCTCTAAAAAATCCCGTTATATTCATTAAATATTTTGTATTTTGCCTTTATAGTTTAATATCAAATGTTGACTATTATAGAATAAAAATAAGTTTTTGAAAACAAAAATTTTAAATTTTTGTTTAACATTTACTTTAATCTACTTTTTGAATGAAACGTATTAAAATTTCATGTATTAAATACAACTTAACTTTTAAATACACAACCAACTACACTTTATTTTTGAATCCCTAAGATCATTACTCCCAAGAGAACATAAATTATGTGAAAATCTTGATTATTACAGCATAATTAGAGATGTTGCTGAATGAACACATGAAAAATAAATTTTATGGAATAAGTAAAAAGAGAAAACTCAAATAAACCATGAACATCTATGTAATAATAATGAAATTAGTAGTTCATTGATTTTCAGTCACAGAAATGACTGGTCTATGTAAACACGCACTCATATAGATATATTTAGTTAGTTAATATGATGTATATTTTTCAAGGTAGAGGATAGTTTGTTGGCTTCGTTATGTAACTGCACACAGATTTCACTTCTTTAAGATAAGCTTTTTCTCGGAGTCAAGCAGGCTTTGCCTAGTATAATGGCATTGTGACTTACCCCCCACTCCCACCCCTTATTCTTCCACCTTTGTATGCCTACTTCCTTAATCATTAAGCTTTAGAACATAAGGTTCAGACAGCCTAAAACCTTTTAAGAATAAAGCCTCAGGTCTGTCATCTTGAGAACAATAAGTTTTGGTTAAACTAAAGATAACATCTTGGCTTCAGGTGTGTTTCAGCCCCAGGCCCATTCAGGTGAAACAGTCCCACTGACCACTTTCCCATGGGACCAGACGATGACACCACAGCTGACTCCAGAACCAGACATAATGATCAATCACCCCAACCCTGTCCAATCAGTAGCACCCATGACCCCAACTCTCTTAGTTTCCATGACTAATGATTTTCCCCCTATATAATCTATCCTCTCGAGATACCTGAGAGGCCTGGTCTTTGAGCAGTAGCTCATCTATGTCTCCGGGACTTGCGACCATCAAAATAAATCTTTACTTTCTTTGCTGCAAAACTCGTAAGTATCTCATTGGACTTAGATGCGCATAGGCTGACAGACTCCTTTGCTCTGGTAACATAATTTTAAAATATTTAGTTTTCAGGTGTGTGGACTTCCATTTGTGCCCTTCCCCTGGGGTCTGCAAATGTTAGGGCAGGCTCTGGAGATGTCAGGAAGCCTGGGGCTGTTGGCAACCATTTTTCCACTCTAACGGGAAAGGAAGCCTGCCTGAGAATGCAGCCAATTCAGAGAAGAGCAGAGCCAAGAAATGAAGAATGAGACAGTGAACCAGTGATATTATTATAATCTCTGCGTCTTGAAGATTTACTCATGAACTTTTAATTTCTTAAACTAATAAATCTCCCTCCTTTTTTTTTTGCTCACACCAAGTTGAGTTTTCTGTTATCTGTATCAAGTGTCATTTCTTATACAGAATCCTGATTTTTGGTTCAGGAAAACGTGATACCTTTACATGTTAGCAGTACGGAGTGATGAGACAGCAGTTGGTAAGGAGAATGGGAAGGAGGTGAACCTAGGAAGTTTTGGAAAAATGGGGCGTGAGTAAATATTATTAATTCCATTTGAGGACTGTATGTGTGACTAATCATTTCTTAGCCTTATACCTAGATCAAGTACCCTAGTGGTCCATAGATAAAAACTGTTCACAAAAATTTGCATTAATATGTATATGTACTTTTCTAGAGAGAGAGTTCATAGCTATTTCTAGATCCTCAGAAGGAACTGTGAGCTCCCATATGTTTAAGGAACTCTACCATAATAAATAGAGAAAGATTTTGAAAAGGTGGTAAGATCTAAAAATTAAAAATAAAATGTACTTTAGAAAAATTATGAAAGTGCAAATTATGGCATTGTTTCTGCACTTATATGCCACAACCACCTGCTCTTGTTTCAAATTCACATTCATGGGCCCCATCCAGACCCAGTGAATCAGTCTCTGCATTTTTGCAGGTGATTCTTATCAAGGCTGAGGTTTAAAAACCATAGAATTATTGGATGGATTAAAGGAGGGAAAGACTAGAGTTAAAAAAACTAGATGATGATTACAATAGACAACATGAAGCGATTTGAGCAATCTTATCATCTGAATGTGTTATTTATATAACTGTTGGCAAGTAGGCTATTTACAAGTTTCAGAGCAATTTTATTTGAAGGATTCAAGTCTTTTTTTTTTTTCCCCCACCACATATTAGTTAAAGACTCTACAGAAAACACTGCTTGGGGCTTGAATGTCAAACTTCTCTAGCTGCAAGTTCCAGACAGAACTGTATATGCTCTTAGAAGAGAAAGAGTTTTGGGTAAGTCAGTGTATTTTGTTCTGTTCACATTTAGATGAGAAGCAACAAAAATTAAATTAAGTAGTTAAAGTTGCCTAACATAAAGTTATTGTTTTTTAAATCTTGCTCTGATAATGCATATATATGAGTTTCAAAAGGGTAAACAGGAGATATATATATGTGTGTGTGTGTATATACATATACATACACATATACACACATATATCCTATGCATATACAAATATATAAGAATTCTTCATTTGAGTAGTGTGTAGAAAAGAGTTAATATCATAGGCCTCAGAGTGCCACTCTTTGAAAGGCCTGCTCGCAAGGTTCGCCCTTAGCTGGTCTTTGGGAACTTGGATTTCAGCTGGTTCCTACCATTTCCTGGTCTCTGATGAGTTTCCATGGTAGCCAACTTCACATGCATTGCAACGATTTGATGCTGGAGTACTTAAGCATATCCTATGTTATTCTATGAGGAAAGAACTTTTGGAAGCTTGTGCTAGGTTTCCTCCAGACCGCTCCATGCACTTTTTCCCTATGCTAATTT
>NW_006441955.1:29603888-29606503 GCF_000325575.1 Pteropus alecto | reverse complement strand
GGAATGAGGTGAACCTAGGAAGTTTTGGAAAAATGGGGCGTGAGTAAATATTATTAATTCCATTTGAGGACTGTATGTGTGACTAATCATTTCTTAGCCTTATACCTAGATCAAGTACCCTAGTGGTCCATAGATAAAAACAGTTCACAAAAATTTGCATTAATATGTATATGTACTTTTCTAGAGAGAGAGTTCATAGCTATTTCTAGATCCTCAGAAGGAACTGTGAGCTCCCATATGTTTAAGGAACTCTACCATAATAAATAGAGAAAGATTTTGAAAAGGTGGTAAGATCTAAAAATTAAAAATAAAATGTACTTTAGAAAAATTATGAAAGTGCAAATTATGGCATTGTTTCTGCACTTATATGCCACAACTACCTGCTCTTGTTTCAAATTCACATTCATGGGCCCCATCCAGACCCAGTGAATCAGTCTCTGTATTTTTGCAGGTGATTCTTATCAAGGCTGAGGTTTAAAAACCATAGAATTATTGGATGGATTAAAGGAGGGAAAGACTAGAGTTAAAAAAACTAGATGATGATTACAATAGACAACATGAAGCAATTTGAGCAATCTTATCATCTGAATGTGTTATTTATATAACTGTTGGCAAGTAGGCTATTTACAAGTTTCAGAGCAATTTTATTTGAAGGATTCAAGTCTTTTTTTTTTTTCCCCCACCACATATTAGTTAAAGACTCTACAGAAAACACTGCTTGGGGCTTGAATGTCAAACTTCTCTAGCTGCAAGTTCCAGACAGAACTGTATATGCTCTTAGAAGAGAAAGAGTTTTGGGTAAGTCAGTGTATTTTGTTCTGTTCACATTTAGATGAGAAGCAACAAAAATTAAATTAAGTAGTTAAAGTTGCCTAACATAAAGTTATTGTTTTTTAAATCTTGCTCTGATAATGCATATATATGAGTTTCAAAAGGGTAAACAGGAGATATATATATGTGTGTGTGTGTATATACATATACATACACATATACACACATATATCCTATGCATATACAAATATATAAGAATTCTTCATTTGAGTAGTGTGTAGAAAAGAGTTAATATCATAGGCCTCAGAGTGCCACTCTTTGAAAGGCCTGCTTGCAAGGTTCGCCCTTAGCTGGTCTTTGGGAACTTGGATTTCAGCTGGTTCCTACCATTTCCTGGTCTCTGATGAGTTTCCATGGTAGCCAACTTCACATGCATTGCAACGATTTGATGCTGGAGTACTTAAGCATATCCTATGTTATTCTATGGGGAAAGAACTTTTGGAAGCTTGTGCTAGGTTTCCTCCAGACCGCTCCATGCACTTTTTCCCTATGCTAATTTTTCTTTGTATCCTTCTGTTGTAATAAATCTTAGCTGTGAGTACAAGTATTTGCTGAGTCCTGTGAGCTCTTCTAGTGAATAACTGGATGCAGGAGAGGTCTAGGGAACCTCCAACGCAGGTAGATATATGTTTTCTTCTGTATTACAGAATAGTCTGATTCTATGGGAATCAGAAAGCTCTTGACTTATTGGTTAAAAGATAACTGGATTCAGTGAAACCATTCATATTAAGAATATACTACTTTATTGGGTTTATTAAACAGTCTCAGCCCTATACCACCATTATTGTGTATCTCATTAATAAATAAAAAAAAAAAAATGTTTTCCCTGACTTTCAACTTGACTATCTGTTCACTCTGGAGAGAAGCTGACTACTGACGAGTGGCTTTGCATATCACTTATAAATTCTCCAACACATTCCACTCTGGACTTGATGTTGTTCTCTGATGCTCAGCAGTTCTAATGGGATTCACCTATCTTTTGGGGGCGGGGAAAGGATTTCTATCTTCTCTCTCCTGTTGTAGATCTCCTATTTCCTGTATCCTTTTTATTTCTCTTTCATTCTTTATTTCTTTGTGTTAGTGAAATACATTCTCTAGTAGTTTCTTAAGGGAGAGTGTACGATAGGTAAACATTTTGAAAGTGTGTGCCTTTCTCGATTGATAATTTGGCAGAATTTTAAGTGGAAATCATATTCTTTTAGAATTTCAAATGCACTACTTCATTGTCTTTGAGCTTCAGGTGTTGCTGTTTAGAAATCTGATGATATTCTGATGCTCCATCTTTGGAACTTTTTTTCTCCTCTGGAAACTTCTGGGATCTACTTTCCGCTGTTTCATTCTGAAAACTCATGTCCTTTAGTCTTGGAAGATTTTTGTTTTTTTTTTAATTGCTTAATTGATTTCTTCCCCTCTAGATTGTTTCCCAATGCTCTTATCTTTCTTTTTGAAGAGTATTTTTGCTCTATTTTCCTCAAATACCCCCTCTTGTCTCAGCTTAGTCTTCTCTTACCCTTCTGGGAACATTACTAGGAATATCTACCTGTGTTGAGGGTTCCCTAGACCTCTCTTGAGTTCAGTAATTCACTAGAAGAGCTCACAGGACTCAGCAAATACTTGTACTCACAGCTAAGATTACAGCAGGATACAAAGAGAAATTAGCAAAGGGAAAAAGCACATGGGGTGGAGTCTGGAGGAAACTGAGCACAATCTCTTAATTCCTGAAGCACTGCTTGCAATCCAGAACCTTTCAAGGAGTATACAGTTTAAATAGGGTTTTCTCAGCT
>NW_006441955.1:29602518-29603746 GCF_000325575.1 Pteropus alecto | reverse complement strand
ATTCAAAACACCATGTTGTCTTAAAAGTCTTTTGGCCATTCCAACCACGTAGTTCATTCATCCCTTCCAAGGCCCCTTACTTATCCATTTTGGCAACATCTGCAGACTTCACAAGGATTTTACAAATGACTAACACAAATAAACCAAAGAGAGCTGCAATGTTGGGAGGGAGGGAGGTGGAGGGACAGATAAACACATGATATTTACTTGATTGAGTCAACTGGTCGGCTGTGGCCCAAGGCACTGGCTCTCTGGGGTTCACAGCTGACTTTCTACTTTCCGCCAGATCGCAGTCACCCACATTGGCCATGGCCCAGAGCCGGCGCTTCCCGCCCCGGAGCCCCGCCCCGACCGCCTGCGGAGCGTCAGGCCTCGCCCCGCCTGGCCTGAGGATCCTGCTCGCCACCCGGTGTCTTACCAGCATGTCCAGTCCGCCGCTCATACTCTGGCGCCTCCTCGCCTGCCCACGGAGCGGCGCCCCAGGGATCGCTCCGCTGCTGCTGCTGCTGCCACTGCTCCTGCTGCTCCCAGTCCTGGCCGCGGCCAACTGCCCGTGCCAAGATCCAGTGCTGTGCCAACCCATCCGCCAGCGCCCGGACTTCGAGGTAAGCACCTCTCGCCTGCCCCTCTGGGTCTGGTTCTCAAGCCCGATGAGAAGTTAGAGTAGGGCCGAGCCCTAAAAAGAGTGATGTGGGTGCTGAAATCAACTTCCACCACTCGCTGAGGGCCTTTCTGTTTACGGATTTCTTCATCTCATAGATGAGGAAACTCGGGCTCAGAGAAGTTGAATAACTCGTCCCACGTCTCACAAGTGCCAGCCCGCAAGAGGCAGGCAAATATTTAAACACAGAGCTGCCTCCAAACACAAGCTCCTTGCATTACGCCGCTGTGTCTCTGCAGCTCAGTCTGGCCTTACAAGCAAGGAGCTAGGATGAGGAGCTACTCCCTGAGTGGCAAGACCCGCTGGTTTCCAAGAGAATGAGGATTCCGTGAGAAGCAATCTCAGCACCCAGCAGGGCATTGGAGGGCAGGATGTTCTGACAACCTTTGCTTTCCCACACTCACAGCCCCTTCGTTTAGGCACCTCAAAGCCACCCAGAAGGCTGGTAAAAACATGTCTTTCGGTAACTTTTCCTTCTACTCACCTAACAATTTCTAAGGCCTTTAGCAACTTGAAGCAAACCTTTTTGGAGGCAACGTGAAAACCAGCTGTAGAGATTGATGACTG
>NW_006441955.1:29574711-29601993 GCF_000325575.1 Pteropus alecto | reverse complement strand
TTAAAATAGGGGATAAGGTTTGTGATGGAAATATGAGTCTAAAAATGATGAGCTGTTCAATGTCACATTTTGTAAGTTTTATTATTTCAGTGGGCAGTGCTTAGCAGAAAAAAATGAGTTATGCAAAGTTAATTCTGAAAAATAAAAAAAAGAGATTGAGAAAACTAAGAACTGTCAACTTTAACTTTTATAGCCAACTCTCCCCACCAACCTTCCCCATCTATTCTACTCACAGTGGCCCAATGATCTATCTCTCCCTCACTGTCTCTCCTTCCCTCCTTCCCTCCCTCTTGCTTTCTTTTCCCTTAATGCAAATCTTAGTTTAGGCTCCACCCCTGCCTGAAATACTCTAATGGCCTCCCATCTATCTCAGGATAAAATACAAAATTCTTGTCTACAAAGCTTTACTTGATCTTGCCACCACCTACCTTACTAGTTTTATCTGATTCTCATACTCACAGGATCTTGTGCTCCAACCAAATTGGGTTCCACAAATTCAGAATTCTCCTGAAGTATTGAAACTTTTTGTCCTTTTTTGTTCTCTCCGCTGAGGGTCTCTTTTTGTCCATAGGTACCCTTCCTCCACTCTGTCCAGGTCATTCCCCAGATTTCAGTCCTCTCCTAAAAGTGTGTAGTCCGTGGAAGTTTTCCTGCTCAACTAGGGTAGCAGGTACCCTTTATGTACTGTCACGGCCCCTGCATTACATTGCAGTTCTTAACACTATTGTCATTAAATAACTAATGGACTTGGTTTCTCTTTTTAACATCTTTGTCACTAATGCCTAGTAATATACTCTGCCTGTGCCTTACTGGAATTCAGTAAGTATTTGCTGAATCAATGACTTAACACTTTATTTGGGATAAAATAAAAATGATCGGTGAGATTTCTGTGCCTCTAGAATTATCTGTGGGGAAAAATACTGGAGAAACATAACATCAGTTGCTTTAGAACTTGACTTGAGCACCATTCTAAGAAGTCAGGCTCACCAAAAATCACCCACAGAAATGCAAAACCTATGGTCCACCTGCAGCAGCCAGAAACTTGAATGTTATCAACCTCCTCTCTTTCTCTTGCCTTACTCATTCAAATAGTCACAAAATCCTGGCAATTTTGCCTCCTTTGGATCTTCCAGATCTGTTCATTTATCTCCCCTCTCTCTGATGCTCCACAGCTTCAGCTGAGGTCACCATCATCTCTTGCCCAGATTCTTGCAACAGCTTCCGTATTAGATATTCTGCCTCCAGTTACAGCCTCTCTGGGATCCATTTCCACTTCGCTAAAGGGATTTTTCTAAAATGCATACATGAATGCATACCTAAAATGCAAACGTGTAAATTCTCCTTTAAAATCCTTTCCTTCAGGATGAAATACATTTTCTCAAGAGGGCTTTCAGTGCCTTTATGATTCAGCCCTGCCTACCACTTCCTGCTTCTTCTCTGCTGTTGCAATCCACATTTTAGGCCTCAGCCATGCTCAGCATTAGTTATACAACCACCATGCTCTCTCTGCCTCCAGGCCTCAGCACTTAGCACTATTTGTTTCTGGCCTACCCTTCCGAACTTTCCAGGCTGGCTAATTTCTCCTGCCACCAATTATATTGGGACGCCCACCCCTGTGTCTTATTCACTCTTATACTCTCTCAAAGTCCACCAGTGCCAGATACATGGTCAGTGTTTAATTAATATTATATTGAGTGGTTTGCATGATATTCTTGGTTTAAGTGATGGTGCTTACCCCTATTGTCTGGCAGGTATTTGCATTTGATGTTGGTGGAAAAACTTGGAAATCTTATGATTGGTCACAGATTACAACTGTGGCAGTTTTTGGAAAATATGACTCAGAACTTATGTGCTATGCTCATTCAAAAGGAGCCAGAGTAGTGCTAAAAGGTGAGTGACAGTTTTTATCTGATGTGTTCAGACAATTGATACGTTTACTTGCATCATTTGCTATCCAGACTAGCTAGAAACTTCCCTTTGCATGTTCATGTGGTATATTTTTTAGCATCCTAAAATTAATCTTGGATACCATTTAATTCATTTCACAGAAACAGATACTGTTAAAAACTTAAATAAACCACTGCATGGTTTTGAGCAAAACATGACTCCTAATTAGCATGAGGACCTTTTAGCTAGTCCTAGTCCACCATTTCTGCTTCTAATTTGAGAATGATTTTACTAATTATTCATAATGGTTATTTTGGAAATGAATGAGTAATGACTTTTATTATTTTGTTACATTATTTCTGCATTTGGAAAACTTAAGTTGGGAGCTTAGTATACCAAAATAATGAGATATTTTAAGTACATTTTGATCTCTTTGGAATGGGTTTGTGAAGTAAATATCAATGAACTCTTAAAAGCATTTTTACACAAAAAGTGTATATTTCTTTCACAGGAGATGTATTCTTAAAGGATATCATTGATCCTACTTTCAGAGCATCCTGGATAGCTCAAAAACTTATGGTGGCTAAAACACAATATATGGATGGAATTAATCTAGACATAGAGCAAGAAGTTAATTGTTCATCACCTGAATATGATGCATTAACTGCTTTAGTCAAAGAAACTACAGAGTCTTTCCATCGTGAAATTGAGGGATCACAGGTAAAAATTCATTTGATATTTTTTGGAAACCCCTTAATATCTCTATCAAAATGTATTCATGAAGGTATGAGTAATAGAATTTCGGTTTATAGAAATCGAGTAGAAAGAATTTCAACACATATATCTTTAAAAATTATCTGGAAATTTGAAGGTTGTATTAAAGAAGTTTTACAGAGTTTTAAGGTGTTAGATTTGTTCTTTATGGACATCAAGATACAACATGGATTTCCCATCTTCTTGCCTCACAGGAGGGTTAGCGATATTAGATGGGCAAAAGGGATCAGCAAGAGTCAGGAAAGGACTCCCCAACTCCCAGTTTCTCCCTGAGGAGGAAAGGCTTTAGAATGCACATTTAATGCCCCAACTTTTAAGGCTCCTGCATGACCAATGGGCCCCCAAAACATCTACCTCTGAAAGCCAACAGGGTTTCCATTCATGAGTCTTACAGGACTGTAGCAAACAAGGAAGAGGTTCCCAAGGTACCTGAGCACTCAAAATGGATACTCCCCCCCAGGGCTCAGCTCCGCAGATACAGGCAGAAACGCCCATCTCCTACTCTTTTCTTGGAAAAGTCTGACTGTGTATTTCACAAGCTGCTGCCTGAGGGTCTGGCTTCTAATTAGCACACATCTAAGTAGTGACTACAATCTTCCCCAGACCCCAAAAGAGCTAGTGGGCACTTCCCCTGCCTTCTCCCTATGGCTCACTCCAACAGTAAATTCAAGTCACCAGTATGTCCCTGGAAGGAGCATATCCACACACCTAGCACTCCAACTTTTTGGCTGCCATTCAAGTGACGGGTTTCTAAATCACTTAGTTCTGTTAGCCAGCAGGTTTTGCATTTATGGCTCCCTAAGGATTATAGCAAAAAAAGAAGCAGTTTTTAAATGGGGGCAGGATCTCCCATTGTTATACACCTGGGCTCAGCACAGATGGAACAGGCAAAAACATTTATCTCTCAAGAAGGTGTTTAACTGTATACCTTCTCAGTGGCCTGAGTGTCCAGCTTCTAATTAGCTTGCATCTAGGTACTCACTGTGATTCTCCTCTTTTGGAATCTGGAGAGTCTTGGTACACCAACTATTTGGTGTGCTAAGCACAAAGACAACATTTTGGACAATCATAAAGGTTTGAGTGGGATCCAGGAGCTCAGGCCAGGGTGATTGACAAGTTTCATCTCTTGTACAAGACTAGTCTATCAAGACTAAAAGAGGTGGCTGTTTTGTCTAATGTCCAGAAATCAACACAGAGAGTCAAAGAGAATGAAGAAACAAAGGAATATGTCTCAAATAAAACAACAAGATGAAACACTACAAAAAGACCTTAATGAAGAGAAATAAATGATTTGATAGCGAATTCAAAATAATGGTCATAAAGTGGCTCACTTTGGTCAGGAGAGCAATACCTGAAAAAATGAGAATTTCAACAAAGATATAGAAAATATTAAAAAGTACTCAGCAGAAATCATAGAAATGAAGAAAAACAATAATACAACCGAAAGTTTCAACAGAGGGGTTCAATAGCAGAAGGGGTTCAGCATGTATCAAGCAGAAGAAAGGATCCACAAAGTCAAAGGCAGTGAAATTCATCTAATCAGAGCAGTTAAAAGAAAAAATAATGAAAAAGAGTGAGGATAGCTTAAGGGACTTAAGAGATATATGAAGAGGACCAGTATATATCTTTTCCCAGAAGGAGAAGGGAGGAAGGGGCAGAAAGCTTATTCAAGGAAATAAGGCTAGAAGTTCCCAAACCTGAGAAAAGAAATCGACATCCAGATTCAGTAAGACTGGAGAGACCCACATCAAGACACATAATTAAATTGTCAAAAAATAAAGACAAAGATTCTTAAAAACAGCAAGTGAAAAGCAACTTATATTATATATAAGAGAACCCCATCCCCACTACCACCATTAGACAATCAGTGGGTTTTTTAGTATAAACTTTGCAAGCCAGAAGGGAGTGGGATGAGATACTCAAAGTGCTAAAAGAAAGAAATGGCCAAGTAAGAATATTCCTACCTGGCAAAGCTGTCCTTCAGAATTGAAGGAGAGAGAGAGTTTTCCAGACAAACAAAAGTAGAAGGTATTCATCACCACCAGACCAGCCTTACAAGAAATGTTAAAGGGACTTCTTTGAGCTGAAGTGAAAGATGCTAATTAGTAACATGAAAACATATGAAAGTATGAAACTCATGACTAAGAGTAAATTATAGCTAAATTTATTTATACTATAATATTATGATAGTTGTGGATAAATCACTTATAATTCTACTATAAGGTTAAAAGACAAAAGTATTAGGAATAAGTATAACTACAATAATTTGCTACCAGATACACAATTTTAAAAAGATATATAATGAGAGCTAGAGCTTTTGTATGCATTTTAAGTTGTTGTTATCAACTTAAAATAGACTATAAGATTTTTTCAAATTTTAGAATTATTTTTATTGATGCATAATTGACATATAACATTAGTTACGACAATTTAATATTTGTATATGTTGTGAAATGATCACCATAGTAAGTCTAGTTAACATCCATCACTATATATCTATTTACAAAATTTTTTCATATAAGCCCTATAACTACAAGGCAAAAACCTATAACAGAAACACAAAGGATAAAGGGAAAGGAATCAAATATGTCACTACAATATTAAATCTAAATCATCAGATCACACAGGAAGTGAGCAAGAGAGGAGAGGAAAAAAGGAATTACAAAATAGCCAAAAAGCAATTAGTAAAATGGCCTTAGTAAATTGCTGTCAATTACTACTATCACCAATTGCTTTATCAATAATTATTTTAATATGAATAGGTTAATTCTCTAATCAAGAGACACAGAGTGGCTGAATGGATTTAAAAAACAAGATCCAACTATATCCTGCCTATAAGGGAATCACTTCAACTTTAAGGACACATATAGACTAAATTAAAGGGAATGAAAAACAGATTGCATGCAAATGGAAACCAAAGAAAGCAGCTATAGCCATGTTTGTATCAGGCAAATCATTTAAGTCATAAATGATAGACATTTTTGTCTAGACTTTACACAGAAAATGGTCATTATACAATGATTAAGGGGTCTATTCATCAAGAAGATATGATAATTTTAAATATTTATGCTTGCAACATCAGAGCGCCAAATATATTAAGCAAGTGCTAACATATCTGAAGGATGAAATAGACAGTAATACAATAATAGTAGGGGACTTCAATACTCCACTTACAGCAATGGATATCGATCATGCTGACAGATAAGCAACAGGAAAACATCAGTAAAGAAACTACATGTTAGATCCAGACGTTCATAGAACATTTCATTCAACAGCAGAATACACATTCTTTTCAAGCACACACGCAACATTTTCCAAGATAGAGTGTATGTTAGCCCACAAAATAAGTCTCAGTAAATTTAAGAATATTGAAATCATGTTATCGAGCATCTTTTCTGACCACATTGGTATAAAATTAGAAATTAATTACAAGAAGGAAATCCTGTTATTTGTGACTATGTGGCTGACTTGGAGGGCATTAGGCTCAGTGAAATAATCTAGACAAAGGCAGATACTGTATGATATTACTTATGTATAGACTCTAAAAAAATTCAAGCTCATAGAAAAGAGAGTAGGTGGTTATCAGGGGTTGGGGAAAATAGGAAGAGGCTGGTAAAGGGTATAAACTTTCTGTTAAAAGATGATGAAGGTCTGAGGATTTAATACATAACATGGCAACTATGGTTTACAATACTGTGTTGTATCATCGAAATATGCTAATAAAGTAGAACTTAAATGTTATCAATAAAAAAAGTAAATATGTGAGGTAATGGATGTGTTAACTCAATGATGAGAATTCTTTCACAATATACACACATATCAAATCATCACGTTGTACATTATATATATTATAATTTTAATTGTCAATTATACTTCACTAAGACTAAAGGAAAAACTACTAGGCTAAACAGTGGGTTTTTGAAGACAGAGACCAGCTCCTTGATGTCTAATAAGATGTTTAAAAATTGTTGAAGTTAATGAATGCTACATGCCTTTCAAAGATTTAAAATCTTTAAAAACCCACTGTTTAGTAAATAAATATCTATGTAAAATATAAGTAGTATTAACTAGTGACTCTTAACTGATCTCGGAATCTCCTAGGAGTGCTTGTTAAAAGTATCCCCAGTGCTTGATTCAGCAGGTCTGGGATAGAGCCTAGGAACTGTTTTGATCAAGTTGTGCCAGATGATTCTGGTAAGTTGGTTAACATGAATTTGAGGATCATTGGAAAAATAATAAGTGATATAAGGACTGACATCTGTGTGGCTTTATGCAAGTAGAGGTTTGTCAGTATGGAATTCAGCTTTTCAGATAAGTACAATTTCTATCAAGAATAGCAAATATTTGTTATGCAGGCCATCAGACTCCTCTCTTCACATAGTTTGATTTCTAAACCTTTTCCTTCATTCCCTAGATTGCTGTTATTAATAGATTAGAACTGGTGTGTGGGAAATAACCTATTTGCTATTAAGCTACAGTGAAAGGGTAAGGAGGAAGAGACTGAGCACAGATTTTGTAGTAAGAATATCTACTTCCATGTTTGAGGGGCAAGTAGAAAAATTGGGGCTACTATGTCGTTAGGTAAATAAGTGGGAGGCACAGTTGCCAAGATAGGCTAGAGAGTGGAAGATCCAGAATATCAGAATGAAGAGTATGCATTTTATTCTGTAAGTAATGGGTTACATGTGTAGAAAGTGTTTGGGGAAGAATATTTTATAGTAGTACATAAAATAATAGAGGAGAAAGGGAGACCAGTAAGGACTAACCCAATAATACAATAATGGGATTTATAGTTTGGATTGGGATGATGCCCTAACACTCAGCAAATATTAAATAAATATTTACGGAATTAATTAATGAATGAATGAAAAGAAAGGGGCTAAACAATTGTGAGAAGCCACCCAAAGGAAAATGTAAGATTAGTGATGGGGTGAAGGGGAGTCAGAAAATGGCCCAAAGTTTCTTAAACTGGTGACCAGAAAAGAAATGATTAAAAAAGATGATAATTTATGATTATGGATTTGTGGTCAGAGAATTAAAGAGCTAGAAATGCCCTTGGAGAGTTCTTTCTACACCCTCATTTTTACAGGTGGGAATACAGATTCAGATGTTTTAAGTTACATAGACCTAATTATAACAAAGCCAAGACTAGAACCAAAGTGTTGATTTCTTGTCTAAAATACTAATACTGCCTTCTCAAAAATATGAGATTAAGTATGACATGAAATCCAGGTGAAAAGACTCTCAGTGCTCAGGACAGCGGTAAGAACTTACAAAATGGATTTGAAACTTACTGGCTTAGAGGTAATCATTTAGTTTCTCCTTTATGATAGTATATAGAGCTCCCATTTTGTAATAGAAAGCAGTGATAAAATGGGGTCCTAATGTAAAAATTTCACATTATAACCTATTTTGCTAGAGAGCTATTGAGGAAAGCTTATACTTGTAAAGCAGAGCTTCCTTTAGTGCTAATACTCAGAAAATTACAGAGAACTCTGGGAAAGTCCTTACAAGAGTTACAGTAGAATAAACTGGCCAAAGTGTAAAAGTTTTAAAGTATCTCAGTTGTTTGTAATAATTAATCAGTGGTTTTATTGAGAGCCTAATTATGAAAAAAGAAAAAAACTTTTAATGAAGTCTTAGAACATTTGCACACATATAAAATAAGGCTAATTAATGTTTGGTTAAGGCAATAACTATTTTAAAGGGACTTATGCCTTTGGAAGATTGGCTCACCATTCAAAATGAAAGATAACTTATCAGTTAAATTTTATTGGAATATTTCCATAAAATAAGACCATTTAAATGACTTGTTTAACACTTCGAGTTGATTATCTATAAGTATAGCTATAAACCACCACTATTAACTGTAATGTTGTACTGACCCTAACATATAAGGTAATTGGAAATCAAGGGCTTAATCTTCCAGCACAGGCCAGTTGGCTTGTGCCAAAAAATGACCAACTTAGCCAGCACATATTTTAAAAACTGTCGTATCTAAATTCTTAGCTTCTGCTCTCCAGTTGCTTAGAGGCCCCTTCACACCCTACTGTCATTACACCTGTTTCTTTCAGTTTGAGTTATCAATTCAGTTAGCAGTCTTGCCTCTGAAAACATTTGAGTTTAAAATTCTTCTTCTGCACTGCGCTCTGCTCCTGGTCATTGTATATGTCCAAATATGACTGGGTCCAAATATATATCCCTTATCCAAACATATGTCTAAAACATTGTCCAAATATATGTCTGGCTCAGTCCATGTAGGAAAAAAGTACATTTCCTAGATTTGTTCCAGTTCTATATGTGTCAAACCCTACATTCACATGTGAAAGCAATTCTTTTTTCTTGGGTAGTATGAAGCAAGAGAATATATATTCATAAAAACATCTGATATAATATACATATTTGATGTTACATAAAATCATATGTGTTTTTCCTCAGGTAACCTTTGATGTTGCTTGGTCTTCAAAGTGCATAGACAGAAGGTGCTATAATTATACTGGAATTGCAGATGCTTGTGACTTTCTCTTTGTGATGTCTTATGATGAACAAAGTCAGGTCTGGTCAGAATGTATTGCAGCAGCCAATGCTCCCTATAATCAGACATTAGCTGGTAAGAATACATCAAATGATCATTAGTCATTAATCCCATAATCTTAAACATTAAGATATATTTTAGTATTTCTAAGTCATTCATATACCTTTTCCATTTGTAAAGCTTTCTTGAAAAATGAAAAGCATTTAATTTGGAGAGCTTTCAAATTTACAAAAAGTTTTAAAATTTTGGAATTTTCACTTAATTCTAAAAATCTTGTGGGATAGGTATATTGTTGTTAGCCCTTAATTACAGATGAGATGAAGGGTGTTAAGCTCTCCTGATTGCACAGCTATTAAGTTTTATATAATTTGGACTCAGGAAGGTGTTCCAACCTCAAGTCAACACTTTTCTCTCAAAATTACATGAAGAAGATATTTGCTTATCTAGAATTTGACAAAATATTTTTGTTGAAATAACCAATGTTAAATAATTTAAAAGCAAAGACAGTTATGATGTGTACTTTCTGTACATGATTATTGGGATTAGATTTTATCTAATTTGGCATTTATGTTAGTACCCAGGCCATGGTAAAAATTATATAATTAGAATTAAGAGTACTTCTGATCTGTCATTCAGATGAAGTGGACTTTGCATTATCCTTTCCAAAGTTTGGACTGGTTTGTATCTCATTAGCCAAGTGAATAAAAAGTTGCTTGCTATCTTTAGGACTCAAGTGAAATCTCTGGGATAGTTGGTATTAAGTGTTAACTGGTTAATAATTGTTTGGACAGAATAGTCTGATTGCAAACACTAGTATGTAATTGTAAATTTGAAAAAATAATTTTGTTACAATTAAAAATTATTTAATCCAGTGTTCTCGGACTGTGTTTCAAGGAAGAGATAATTGTGTTCTATCAATAAAAGGTTCATTATTAAATATGTTTAGAAAATGATGCATACTCCACCCTTCACTTGGAATATAATGGTACACAATAACTTTAAAGGCTCTGAAAAGTAGCAAATTTACTTAAGTTATATTCAATATAGTCTTAGAACTTCCCTTGGTGGGAACACACATTTTGCAGCATTGGGCAAGAAAGAGATAAATAGTATCAAGAATTTGTTAAATTTTCTCTGTTTCCTATAACTACAGATTATAGTAAGGAGTATCTTATCCCTGGCTGTAATTCATACTTATAGGGTATTTGTTAAACATGAAAACACTTGTGCTTTCTATAAGAAGTTGTAAGGTCATTCCAGACAGAACGTTTAAGACTTATAGAACTTTTTTGAAACTTTAGAATCTAGAATAGCAAATATTTCTTAGTAATTAATAGACACAATTAGCATGCTTTTCTGAAATGTGTCATTCTTCTTAAATTTTGTAATTTTTTGCATCAATTTGATCTTAATTGATTTGAATGTTATTATTATTTAAAAGAAATGATTTAGAAAGTGAGTTGAAATTTACAGTTATTTTTATTTATTTTTTTTATGGTGACATTGGTTAATGAAATCCAGTAAGTTTCAGGTATACAATTTAACAAAAAAGTCATATATATATTGCATTGTGTGTTCACCTCCCATAGTTAAGTTTCTTCTGTCACCAGGAATTTACAGTTCTTAAGGAATGATTTTCATAATATCATACTAGAATAACAGTATATTTTGCATAAATGAACCTATATTTACAAATTTAGATTCTGAATGGCTGCATACCTTGTGTAAACACATTAGTAGACATACAAAGAGAAAAAAATATGCTTTTTCTATCCCTATTTCATTAGCATATGATGAATACATTGAGATGGGCATTAACCCTAAGAAACTTGTAATGGGTGTTCCCTGGTATGGTTATGACTATACCTGCCTGACTCTAACAGAGGTAAGAACAGCTCATTTCTTACGAAATTTTTTTCTCTTTCTTCTGTAATTTAGAGCTTGTTTTGTTTCACACACATAAACTCTATTTAACATACATAAGTTCTATTTAGAATTTATAAACCTCTACATATAGAATATGTAAACTTTAGAATTTCTGAAATACAGTTTGAAACTAAAAAGTAGATCTTATTTTTAATTATTTAATCCTATGAACGTTTCTGAATGTTATATATTTTCATTTAATAATGAAATTTAATTTTCATACTATGTGGTCAAGACATCTATTTATAGTATATATTTTATTTTATAGTTTTAATTATATTTTCTGATTTAACTCTTAACATATGCTTAGTTGACAATCTGTAATAAGAGCATTTTTGGATTTTTAGGATCATGTTTGTACCATTGCAAAAGTCCCTTTCCGGGGGGCTCCTTGTAGTGATGCTGCAGGACATCAGGTGCCCTATAAAATGATTATGAAGCAAGTAAACAGTTCTATTTCTGGAATCCAGTGGAATAAAGATCAGCAGGCTCCCTATTTTAATTATAAAGTAAGATTTTCACAAGTTATAAATACTTATTCTCTCAGATTTTGTAACTGCATATTTTCGTAATTGCATATTTGATATAGAGAATTTCTATTAGTTTTCTTTTAGGGTACAACATACAAGCTTCTGTTTACATGACTAAACTTCTCTTTGGATCTGTGTTATCAGGAACGTTACTTCCCTGGTGGGCAACTCAAGTGATGCTCACAGTGGAACTGCTCTGCATGGGTAACTGTTACTGTAAATGATGTAATGAAAACGTGCATCTCACAAACAGCATTTCCTGAGTAGTTAACAGTTGTGTATGATGACTGTGGCTTCTAGAAGAGCTCTGGGCTAAAATAGGTTGCTAGCTTTGAAAGCCTCTATCTCTAGATAAAGACTTATATAGAGGCTCTTATATAGAGTGGAATGAGGCTCTTAAATAGAGAGGAATGAGGCTTAGAAAAAGAGATGTGCCATCATGGGCTTTCTAATGGAAAATGGCATCATTTCAGATTTATTTCACAATTCAGTCAAACTATTAGACAAATTATAAGCAATATTAAAGTTAGAGACTGAAAATTATTACAGAGACTTGAAGAAATGGAGTGAATAATTAGAAATTCTGTCAGGCAGTATTTGATAAATAGGAGTTGCCATATCAAAGAGTCAAAGAAAAGGGATAAGATTCATAGTTTACCTTTAGCATAATAAACTTTTACACACCTCAAAAATCTAAGTATAAACCATCTTTGAATTTTATAGTAACCACAGAATGGTGGTACTATAAATGGAGCCCGAACATGATATAATGCAAGTTATTACCAGTAAGCATTTATATTTTTTACTAATGGTCTGGTTCTCTTTTATAAAATGTGAGTGCAAACACACATATTTAACAAATTATAATTGATAAACATCTATACATGCCTGTATGTCAATTATATAGAAAGCTTTACTGCAGAGCTTTCTAAACTTTAGAATCTAATGTACATTCCCATTAAACTAGGGCATACTGTAACCATGTCTTTGGCAAGCAGTATATATAGAACTCTGATCTGGGAACTGTTAATATTACACACACACACACACACACACACACACACACACACACATACACACAAATACACATATACCACTACCATGGCCAAAAATATTTGAAAAACAATGCATACAGTATGTCCCTCTTGGAGATTTATAATGTACAACATTATATTAAAGGAATTGGGAACTACTGCAGTACATAAGCTGTTTAACTGTTTAACACAAGAGCCTGTTTCTCAGAGGTCTTAGAAACATGTAGGAGGAAGAGTGTTTTCATGGATATCAGTTTGGTAATGAGTGTATGTAACCAATTACACATAATTTAGAAATGTGTAATACAGAATAACAGTTTACACTGTGATGTAGTGCTTTTTGAATCCCTGACTTAAATTTTCTTTAATTAATAAGATGACCCATTCTTGAAGGCACAAGTCACCAAATCCTAGGGCCACAGACCAATACAGGTCAGTGGCCTGTTAGGAACTGGGCCACACAGCAGGAGGTGAGCAGCAAGCAGGCAAGCAAGGGAACCTTTATTTTATTTGCGGCTGCTCCCCAGTGCTAGCATCACCACCTCGGCTCCAGATCATCAGGCATTAGATTCTCATAGGAGCACTGGTCTCTGGTGACCAAAAGGTCGGGGACTGCTGCTTTAAGGTCTTGGAATTCACAAAAATTTTCAATGAGCCTTGAAGCCTATTGATTCCGTGGTACTTTAGACGGCAATCTAGTTATAACCCTTTGTTCCTCTTTTTATTCACTGTAAAATTCTTAGAAACCAAGATGAAGTTTTGGGTGTGATTGAAGAGAATTTCTTATGCTGTCTCAGCAATAGCAGCTTCATCTTGTACCTGATATTCTTGAAAGGATTTATGCCTTCATCATGTATATGCCAACCTAACATATACACAGTTTTTCATCCTTTGATCCTTCACTATTTTGAGGCATCTGGAATTTCTTACCAGTATCAAAAAGCTCAAAGTACTAGCTAATAAGATGGCAAAACTGAAAAGCATATGCATTTGGGTTTGCTCCTAAATCTTCAAAAATAAATATTTTTATTTTTTATTTATATACAGGTTCTTCAAGTTGCCTTCTAATAGTGAATCACAATTGTTACTAGAGCATGCATGGCTTTTTTGAGTTCTAAATATTTTAAAGAATGGAATGTAAGATATAGCATAAGATATGCTTGTACATAATAAGTCTATTATAGTTAAATATGCCACAGCTTATCCATTTACCAAGTGACTACTGTCCTTCAAATTAGCCATTTGAGGAGACTATTCTAATTCCAGCAGTGCTACCATCCAAAAAAAAAAAAAATGTTACTGGCATTTGTTGAGAACTGCCTTTAAAAAGTTTCCCAGATTTCTCTAAACATAAATGTTACTGGCATTTGTTGAGAACTGCCTTTAAAAAGTTTCCCAGATTTCTATAAACATGAATAAATTATTTTTAGTTATAGGTCATTCTATTTTTTATCTCCTACTTTTTCCCCCTTTCCTTTACCCATTTGCCTAGGTCTGCTCCTTTCTTCTTTCCTTTATCCCTTATCCAATAGCTTATTTACCTTGTAAGAGAAACTGTTATTACTAGAGAGTGGCAAGGTGTTGCTGGGGAGAAGGACCTTACAGGGTGGAAGGACCATTTTCTAGTTCACAGTTCTTATCAGCTGTGTGCATAAGGCACCCATGGAGTCCAGATCAGACAGGCTCTTAGAATCAATTCTGTAAGACCCAGAAAAGTTTTCCTCATCTATTGCTGTTACCTTTTGACTGACTGACTCTTATAAACAAAGCACGTGCTGAGCTCCCAACCAAGCACTTTTCCAGGCACCGTAGAGAACACAAAAAAGCGTCTAAGCTGGTGTCAGAGGACCAGAGCAGTGATCCTCCTTAACCCTGGCTGAATATCAGAATTACCTAATGGAACATAAAATGCAAAACAAACAAGTATATGTCCAAGCACCAGCCCTAGAAGGTTCTGATTCAATAGGTTTCATGTGGTCTGGATCCCAGACACCTATCTTTTTAAAAGCTCCACAAGTGACTCAGATGTACTTCTTGGATGATAATCATCAGGTCAGAGCAAGGAAGGAATCTTAGGGCATGAGAAGGACCTTAAATGGAATATATTAGGAGACTCATTTGTGTAATTTTTGCTGTTGTAAAAGTGCCACAAGCAGTGATGTCTGGAAAGTATCAATATAGAACCATGGAATCGTAGAGCTGCAAAGTATTGTTCCCTCCAATTTGTATTATTTCACTGTATCCTTTTTGAATCTTTGTTTTCCCTCTTCTTGTATTGAATACTTAAAAATTTTCCATTTTTACTTATTTTATAGGATTCTACTGGCCGTTTTCATCAAGTGTGGTATGATAACCCACAGAGCATTTCTTTAAAGGCAGCATTTATACAAACCCGTGGCTTACGAGGCATTGGCATGTGGAATGCAAACTGTCTTGACTACTCTGGAGACGCTGTAGCCAAACAGCAAACTGAAGAAATGTGGAAAGCATTAAAACCGAAGCTGTGACAGACATGAACATCCACTGTCAAACTATTAAGATTTAGAAAATGATGTGTATAAATAGATGTAGTTTCTTGAAGAGGTAAAAAATGTATACATTGTCATGTTGCTATACGTTTTACTTATTACTATAATCAAAAACATAAAAAATAAAGAGATGCTTTGATTGTTGAATTTGAAAGATACATATATATTGATATCTTCAGTGTCCAGAAATATAAAGATAAGAAACAAGTCACTTACTTTCTTAAATATTCCTTTATAAGATGTTTTAATACTATAATTAGAAACAACTGCTTTCAAAATTTAATTAGGCTAATTTTTCCCCATGATATTAAAATATATGCTTACAAATCGATTCTAATTTTTAAAATATATATAATTCGAAGTAGAAATTGTTTATTGCTTAGAATAGATTTTTATAAACCTCGTCTTTGAGAAGCAGTTTGCTCTGTACTTTTTTGTTTTTTAATAAATCTAAATTTAAAATCTGCGATTTATTCTCCTCTTTAGGTCCATCAAACTACTGGAAATAATTTTCCTGCTCCAGGACTCCATGTAGTCTTATGTTCTCTGAGGCATTTGAATTAAACTCAAACCTCCAGAGGAAAAAAATATAAAGTATTAAAATACTCACAAAATCAAGAAGATACTTTAGTAATATTTTGAATTAGTATGTTAGACCCATGTAATATTTTCCAAATAAATTTTTTATGTGGTTATATCTGATATTTTACAATAGGAAAAACTTGCTGTTGAAACTGAATCTATCCTTTGTCATTTACCCCTCCAATTATTAATATCCCTTCACTATGGATATCTATACTTTATTTCTTGGCTAGTTTTCTTTTCAGTGGTCAATTTTTTCTTTTTCTATATCTGCATTTTACTTTTAATTATTAAAAGACATTGGTTTCTCAAGTTGTTTCTCTTTCTAAAGAGAAATTTTGTACAAAGAACTTTTCTAAATGCACAGAGGTCTTTGTTCTCTTTCTCAAGTCAATTAAGAACACTGTGTTGCACTTCTTAGTTCCTATAAATACTTAAATTAAAAGTTTGCACCCTGGAACTCTGAATTTACATAAATATTGCTTTCTCTATACATTTATTCTCTCCAAATGGAAATAAATGATGATTTGATTATGTGTTATGAGAATATTTCATTTCCTACTTGCATAATTATTTATGGCAGCGTAAAGTCAACCATTTTCCATATTATTTGCTTCATTTCTAATATCTTGTATTTCTAAAATAAATTACTAAAAATAAATTACTAATAAATTCTTAGACACTAATCTCTATCATAGCTCTGTATGCATGTTCAATATCTCTATTCTTTTATATTTCCAGACTGCTTTTAATTAAAATTAATGAATAAATTAAACAGTCTATTTATATGTGAATATGTTCATATTTACTAAACTACATGATTTTTTAATAGTTGCTTTACAGTCATATTAGCAATTAAATTTTAAGACTTTAAAAATGAAAAGTATAAAATATAGTACAGTTAAATATGTAATAGATTAGAAACAATGAAAATAACCCAGTACAACCATATTGCTTTTATACATCTAATATTTCATGAAACTCTCTGTAATATCCATATGAAAAATAAACCTTATGATTTACATAAAACATTGCCAAGAACAACAAAGGTAGTCTATGGCTATGCTACCCTGAACAATCCTGTCTGATCTCAGAAGCTAAACAGGGTTGGGCCTGGTTAGTACGTGGATGGGAGATGACCTAGGAAGACCAGGTGCTGTAGGCATAAAAAATAAGGCACTGTAAACTGACAAGGTCCTTGCAACCTGTGAGGTCAACCAAGGGTTGCCTTGCCTAAAAAGAAAGGAAGGAAGGAAGAAAAGAAAGAAAGAAAAAAAGAGAACAACAAAGGTTAAACAAATTTTCAAATATTTAATTGTTTAGACTAATAAAAGTTTTAAATTAACGTACCTACTTGAGGCTGTAAAGATGTATTAATTTTATTCTGTGCCAGTTCAGCTTTCAATGTGCGTACATTGGATATTGCTTGTTTTCTCATCTATAAAAAGAATTACCTTTAAAAAATGAACTTCATTTTGCTCGCTAAAATAACATTGTCATGTAAAGAAGGGTTTTTGTAGCTTAACTCTTCTCATTTTCCTTCAATGCCTTCACTCCCACTGGATTAGTATGGTAAATGAATGTATAAGTCATAAGTCCTGTTAAATAAGCAAGCATGCTATTTACTGCTAGATAAGCTATCATAATTTTGTTTATTAGTATACAGTCATAATAAAATTAAAATTAAAATATCATAAAAAATAGATTGAAAATAAATTTTATCTTTTGTGGAAGTTTCAAAATATGTTCTAAAGTGTAAAGAAATAGTAAAAAACAAAAAACAAAAAACAAAAACCCAAAATCGAAAAAACAAAATTACTGAAAACCTTAATTCCCAATCCTCAGAAACCCAATAGGCATGTAATAAAAGTGTTACTCTGTGGCAAGCCCTCTTCTAAGTGGATTAACCTCTTTGATTCTTTCAAAAATTTTATTGAGGCAGATACTATTACTTAACCTCATTTTATAGCTGAGGAAACCGAAATGCTTAGTAGTTAAGTAACCTACTCCAAGTATAAAACTGGTACGTGGCACAGCCAGGATTCAAACTCAAACAACCTGGTGCCAGCATCCTTATTATTTCATATACCATCTTTACACCAGCAGCATTCGCATCACTTGCAAGCTTCTTAGGAATGAAGAATCTCAGGCTTTACCCCAGACCACTGAGTCAGATCATACTTCCAAAGGATCCACCCTCCAGTGATGTCATATTAAACTTAAAGCACTGCTTATGCTAGACTAATTTGAATATGGTTGCAACAGATTCAGGCTAGGTTTTCTGTCCCTTAGTTCTGAATCTTACAGGTAAGTTTGGGTAAACAATTCAGAAATCAATAATACATACTAATAATGTGTACTATATATCAGTTAGGCACTATGGTTAAATGTAGAATTTTTTCCCCTAGTGTAAGCTGAAAATTTGGTTCTCAATTTCCTATTAGTCTTTCCTGTTTTTGTACTAGATTCTAATATGGATTTCAACCATTCATAAGTGATATTTATAATGATAAAATAAACAAAGATGGTGAGACTTAATGTGTACACTTTCCAAAAGAAGTGTTTCTATTACTCCCTTTTACCCACCCAACATCCTTAAGTGTAGTTTCCACTTTGACTTTCTCTCCATTTTTTGAATACATAGTTTTTATTCATTGAACAAATTATTTTTTTATTGCATACCATATAAGACTACTAAATATTCATATTTGTTAAAAATTGTCCCTTGCCCTTCTTCTTTTTTGCACCTTAAGTTTTAAGCTTCTCAATGCCCAGCCAAGACTTAGCCTTGAGAATGTTGCTAGTTAAAAGGGTCTAAGCTGTGCTGTGCAATACAGTAGTCATTTGCCACATGCAGCTATTTAAATTTAAATGAACTGCAATTAAATACAATTTAAAATTCAGTCCTTAGTCACTCGGAAGGCTACATTTCAAGTGCCCAATAACTTCTGTCTCTAGTGGCTACCTTAGCATACACTACAGGTATGAATCACTCCCATTGTCACAGAAAGTTCTCTTGGAAGTGCCTATTCTAGAAAGAGGTCGTTATTCTGTGTCATAAAGCCATTTCTGATAAAGAGGTGAATTGAGAGCATTCGTGTAAGTATACATATGAAAATGACTGGAGAGAGATAATTACCCAAGAGGAGGAAAAACAAATGAGAGTTCAGAGAGCTCAGTGGTTTGTGAGACTTATTTATGAATGACCCTAGTACATGAAAACTACCCCTTTTAAATGTTTCATTGAGACTTTATACTGATTGACAGGGTACTTTTTAAAAAAATTCTCACTGGAATTTCCTAAATTTTTACTCTGGCCTTGTTGTAACATGCATCTTTTCAGGAGTTAGTTGTCGTTACTGCATTTTTTTCACTTGTGCTATTTGTTATTAAGGCAACAATTTTAAGACTGTCGATCCTTCCTACTCTTACACTATTGACACCCAAAGTTAAAACATCAAAATACTTTATTTCAAGATAAATTTTATAATCTCATTAGGAGAGATGCAAATTACCTTAACTTCTATGATGAGATTCATTTTGTCAGTATCCAATTTTCTCTTAAGTTGGTCAATTGCATGCTGTACTTCAGTGATCTGAATTATAAGGTAATTCTGTGTGAGATATACAAAGACATCTTTATTAAGGATAACGTCTATACATATTTATTTTTAACTGACTTGCTGACAGAAACTACAATGTGTTAACAAATATCAAAAGAGCAAATAACGAAAATAACCTATTCCATAAAATAAACTTATTGCTTCGGAGTAAATTACTATGACCTAATTTCCTACATTTGAGGGACTACTTTCTCTTTTGTTCTACTACCATTATTCATGTATTATAAAAATAGATATTTGTAAAAGTTGCCATTAAATTAGTACTCATAAATAACAACAACTATTACTATGAAAGAAATATGTAATTTTAAGATATTAGCAATGTTTTTTTGAAATTAATGAGCTTTATTAGCTGAATAAAATTAGAATTACTTTAACATATTTAATAATGAGATAGTATATTTTATATAAGAAAACTTATTTGCCACAAGAAAACCTATTGAATATAAGAAGCCTTTCAGTCACTTTTGTTCAAAAAGTTTATGAGGTATCATATCAGCAAAGAAATTATTTAAAATATTAAGCTGACTTAGTGAAAAAAACATGACCGTATATTGAATTTGATAAAACATAAGACAAAAAGTATCATCTATGCTAAAAGTATCAGCTAATATGAACAGAGCATTACTTGAACTTATTTGGACTTTATATTAAATTTATCTAAAATAGTAAACTTTTACTCATAGAAACAGAGAACAGATTGGTGGTTGCTAGGGTTTAGGAGTGGGGGAAATATGTGAAAGGGTACAAATTTCTAGTTATAAATAAGTTTTGGTGATGCAATGTACAGTATGGTAACTACAGTTAACAACAGTGTATTTGAAAGTTGTTAAGAGAGTATATCTTAAAAGTTCACATTATCAGAAAAAAAATTTTGAGGTGATAGATGTTAACTAGACTTATTGTGGTAATCAATTCACAGTATATACATATATCAAATCATTGTGTTATACACCTTAATACAATATTATGTCAATTATATCTCAATAAAACTGGGAAAACATAAACAAGGAAACAATATTTCATCATGTCTAAAGTTAAATCTGTACTCTTAATCATGATTAACATATTATAAAATCTTTTTTGGATAAGTGGGATAAAGCAACAAAAATTAAACTGATAAATAAAATGGCCTCTGGAATTTGTTATTTAATTATATGGTGAAATTACTCAATTAAAAAATAAACTTCATGTCTCTGATCTTTCACAATTCAAGACTATCTTAAGAAAAAAATGAATTGACAAAATGTAATTTAATAATTTCTTTAGACATCGATACCTTTAGATTCCATGGATGCGATTAACACTCCCCCTTCTCCTGCACTAAAAAAGAGGAATGCAGTAAACACTGTTCATCCTCCCACTGTATTTCAGCATGTGTTGATCTCTTTCCCATAGAATCAGAGAAAGCGACCCTGTCCTCAGGTACAGAGGTACATCCTAATTGGTGTAAGTCAGCGCATAGCATTCCCTGATAATTATCAGTCCACTGTAGGCTTGGTTGATGACCCCACCAGGCAAAAGGGAAAGTTCTGTATATTCTATGCATCTGAGAGAGGGTCTCTCTTAGATTGGAGGCATACAGCTCAACTTGCCATTGGCACCTCTATTGCTACAATGAAGGAAAGCAGTCTTATAATGAAACCAACACTTGAAAATAATAGGGAGATATCAGAAGCACCAATGCTCTTAAAAGACCATTAAGCTGTTGATTGTATCTCCTCAGTACCCATTCTATGAGACCCATAAATTTTCTTATTGTTTAAGCCAGGTTAAGTCACAGTTTTTTACCTGTAACCCAAAGCATCCTAAATATGATAATACTGACAATTATAAATCATCTATTTTGAACAGAACTTCAATATAATGTGAACACATTTAGAAGCACCTTAGAGTCTGTTATATTTGCCAGATTCTTTGGTCTCATTTTGATCTCCCTGGCTTCAAGCTGCATGAGCAATTTTTTATAATAAAGTTCCAAATCTTCTCGAAGTTTTGTTAAAACCTCCTCCAGTGATGCTGTGACTTTCTTTGTTTCAAAATGCTTTTTCTTCCAATCATCACAGGCTATAAGAGAGCGAAGGTCATAGTTTCAATCTGACTAAAGAATTCAACTTTTCAACCTGGAAAGGACCTTAGATTTAATTTAAACCCTTTTACTCCTCTTGTCTTCCTCCCTTACATGATGAGGAAATTAGAGCTAAGAACAGAAATGTTTATTGGGTAATAAAAGTACTTTTCTACAAATATAGTAAAATAGTGGTAAATCCAGGAACCATAAACGAGTTCTTCAAGTTTGTAATTATTTTGAGAAAACCTTTATTAAAAAGATTTCCAATTGCTAAATGTGTATAATTTTGATTACTTTTCCATAATCTGATTTGATTATGGTAAAGTTATTTATATAATTATAACTATGAAAAAAGAGGCATAATTTTTCTTGTTTTTCTTTATTTTTTCAGCTCCCAAAATGACGTATGTTTTGTGATATAAGCTGATTCTGATTCATCATTTATCAAAATTATTCCAACTACATCCCCAAAATTGTGTGGGGTAGAATTTCTCAAATCTGAGATTCTTAATTACAAATTCAGCACTGCCAACTAGGAAATCAGTGTGGCGCCAATGAGATTCTAAGTACAAACTTAACAGCAACACAAACTACATGCTAGCATACTAGAATATGTTTTTTTTTTTAAGATTATCAAAGAAATGCAAACCCCATATCAAATTCTATATGATGATTTGATTAAAATTATATAACTATATGGAACTTAACTAAAAAATTTAACTATTGCCCTATATCTAATCCTCATGCCCTATATATTATGCATTATCTTTCTAACTGGTCTCTGCTTCCATTCTTGCCTCTGTACAGTATATTCCACATAGTAGTCATTCTGATTTTTCTAAAATATTTTTTAAATCATGTAAATCCCTAGCTTAAAAATCCTCCAATGGCTTCCTATATTATTTAGAAAAAAGTCCAAATTCCTTGAATCGGCCTATTTCTTGCTCAACTTTTGATTTAATCTCCTTCTAAATTTCCTACTTATATATCACGCTCCAGCCATACTGGCCTTGTTTTGGGTCCTAAGACCGCAAGCTCATTTCTTTCTCCGGACCTTGACATTTAGTGTTCCTTCTGTTTAAACTGTTTTTCCCTATCTCTTCGCATGTCTGCCTCCTTATTAATAAAATCTTAATGATATCTCCACAGAAATGTCATCCTTGGAAATCCTACTTAGAGCATCTGTCCTGCCCCATCATTCTGTATTACGTTCTTTTAAATAACACTCTTCTCAACTCTAATCAATAACTGATATTATCTTACTTATTTGTTTCCGTTCCCCACAGCCACCACCCCCTTTAGAAGCAAGCTCCTTAAGAGCAAGGCAATTTGTCTTATTTACTGCTGTGTCCTCATCATATAAAACAATGCTGGGAATTGAGGCACATAGTAGGCTCAATAAATATTTGATGGCTGATACATGCCTTGAACTTAAAACATTCCTTGTTTAAGTAGAAAGTGACTGATCATTTTCATTTTATAAAGAGAAAGAGTGACATGCAAAATACCTTGCCTTAGTAAAAGACTGATCTGGTATTAGAGTCCTGGTCCTGTGATTTCTAGTTCATTGCTCCAATTTGTTTGATGAAATTTCTTGTTTAATATTACAAGGCTAAGTTATCGCTACCATTCCAAGGATTCATTTAATATTAGGAGGTAGAACTTTCAGAAATATCTCCTGACATTGTCAGTGCTAGTATTGAAGCAATAATTTTGCTGTAAATTGAGAATCCTAAAATCAGTTAATTTCCATATATACTTTTTACCCTTATAATCTCCAAGTACAATCCAACATGCAGGCCTCCCAAATCACTTCACGTCTCTCAAACCATTATCCTACACTTTCTCTTCTCTGACTCATTTTTCTATTTCCACCAGTCCTAACAACATTTTTTATTGTAAGAAAACAATCTACTTTTCCTACCTAATGTCTTTCATTTATTCATTTTAGCCAAGCAGACTGACATACATATGAAAAATTAAGCATCCAGGGGAGACTAAGGACTCAAAGAAGCCTTCTAGAGTAAGTGATGTCTAACCTGAAATTGAATGATTAGTAGGAAATAGCCAGGTGAACTGAGAAGAAGGGGACAGAAGGAGAAGATAAGACAAGCAGGTGAGATGGCAGAGGGAAAACCATGCCTGAAGACCTGCAGCAAGAGGAGGCGCACCTCAGATTCTCGTATACCTAACACTTTTCCTGGAAGCCTTTCTTGATCTCTTCAGCCTCATTTAGGTGTTCCTCCTCTGTTTCTTATGCATAGAGTTCTGCAATTCCTTTATCACAGCATTCACCAGGAGGTATCATTACTGCCTAACTTGATTATCGTTTCCCACTGGGCTACAAACTCTTTGAGGGCAGTGACAAGATTGTGTCTGCATATTAGTATCTCCTCAGCCCCTAGAACAGTGACTAAATTCAGCAGGCAATTAATAAATACTTATTTAGTAAGTGAATAGAAGAATGAAGAAAAAAGTAAATGTCATTTATGATAAATATTTGAATTTTAATAAAAAACAACCTATGTGAACCATGTTGTGTTTATTGTATAAAATAGTTGAACAATAAATACATGTTTTCTGTATTGATCTTATATCAATAGTATACCTTACCACTTAAACAGTAAAATAGTAAATATTAAAAAGTATAAGTTCCATAAAACTTGTTTTCTTTACAGTGACAAAAGAGGTAATAAACTTTACCATGACATCGCTTCAATTTGCTTTCTTCATACAGCTTTTCCACTTTTCTTATTAGCTCTTCTCTAATTCTTTCCAAATGTCTTCTTTCTTCCTTTACTTGTTTCATTTGTTCTATAATCTTCTCTCCTAAAATATTATAACCAATAATCATCAATGTCTAAGAGATGGTTCATTTCCTGAAATATAGTATGTAAAACTTAAAAAGTGTTTAAAATGGAAGAATAAATTTTACTCAAATTCTGTTTTTCTTCCTGCAATATAGCATTTATCCCTTTGGAAAACATTGAGGAGTCATTTCAGTTTCTAGGAGTGATACATAAGGGATTTACATATATGTAAAGAATACAATATGTCTCATCTATGTTTACATATATTTGTAAAACTGGGTATAGCCCAAGTAGTTGTATTTTTTGGTTTAATTCTTTTGGTAAATTTATCTTGGACCCAAAGTTATTGTATTTAAATTTTACATAGAGAATTAAATTTTAGAGTATATTTTTAAAGCAGAAATATTACTGACTAAACATATGCAGCAATCAACATAAAATTCTATACTTTAAAATAATTTAACTTTTTTGTGGTAAAATATACATAATAAAATTACCGGTTTACCCATTTTCAAATGTACCGTTCAATGGTATTACATACATTTAAAATGTCATAAAATCATCACCACCACCCATCTCCACAATTTTTTTTAACTTCCCAAACTTAAACTCTGTACTCATCAAACAATAATTCCTCATTAACATCATTTAACTTTATCTCAAAGAATTATCTGTACATACAATATCATCATACTTACTCTCCATCTGTAATAAAGAAATTTCAGTTATTCCTGGAGAAAAAACAGGCTGACAAGGAAGTGGAAGAAAATCAATATGATCTGGTAGGGTGATACACTTTTTTTTACCTATCTGCAAAAAAAAAAAAAAACCATGAAAATCAGTAAAATTTGGCAGGGTGATACTATTTTTCACCTATATGTAAGCATCTGGTAATATACAACAGTAATGCATTTTTTTCTTACTTATATGGTGATGAACTCCCAAATTGATATTTATACTTATAGACTCTTGTGCTCGGGTTTCTCCATTCCTCTATTACTTGGACATTATACACATGTTTACAGGGTTTCTCCATTCCTCTATTCTTTTTTTAAAAGAATACATTATTGCTTTGTAAACATGATTTCCTTCCAACACTTTCAATCTTAGTTACTTCTTATGGTAACATTTAAATTTTTCTAAGATGACTATTGAATTTTTTTCATCTTGAGCCAACTTTAATCACTGGTATTTGCTTAGAAAATTGGGACTTTCTATTACATTTTCAAAGTTTAATATACATTTTATTTCATATATTTTATCTACTCTGTATTTGTGTTTATATCACCTTCATCTTTCCTAAGTTTTGTGTTTCTGCCCTTTTTTTGATAAACTACCTCAAGCCTTCCAATGATGATGTTTCTCCCACTACCACTTTATAGATCTTAAATTGTTTCAATTCTGCTAGAATTTTTTACTTCTGTCTAACTTACCAGTTGCTACTTTTATCTTTATTAAGCCCTTACTACTACTTTGTTTTATTCTTCCTTTTTGAGTTTGTTATCTTATTTTCTTAACTTACAAAGTCAGGTTCTCACAGGATAATGGCAACCACCTAAATTAGAATCTCTCTACACATCCTCCCAACTGCTATAAAAGGAAAGCAAATAAAATCATTCATAATTTATGTCTACAGCATAAGTAGGACACAGAATCTTTTGATTTACACATGCCTTAATTTATGTTTAAGTGGGGAAATAAACACCCTAGACCAGCAGAGTGTGTTCAGGAGCCAATTACTGAGCAGTCAGATGTGACTGACTATGCATTAGAGAGAACTATGAACAGATAACACAATAAACATTAACCTCAGTTAGTATGGAAGAATAGGCTCCACCCATGCTGTGCAGAAATATTGAGGGTAAAAATAAGATCTGATAAATCAGAGCACTTTCTATGAGAAATCCAAAAGAAAGGGGCTGGTATAACGTTGACGGTCAGAAATGATAATGATGGGAAGATATAGCTTCTGAGAGAGAAGAAAATGCTCTGGAAGCGAGAGGTATTCTTTTGGGGCTAGATGGTGAGAAACAATAAGAAAGTGGTCAAGATAAAAGCTCAGCGAATTAAATCAGTAGGAAAAAATATCAAAGAAAATAGACCCCTTCTCCAAGGCCCCATTTATTTACAAATAAATAAATAACTGCATTTCACTATATCAACAGAAGAGGGGGTGCTTAACCCAAGAAGCAGAAAAGCCACTAAACACTACTTGTTCCTCTATAAGAACACCTGTTATGTGGATTCTGGGAAATATGGCGGAGTGAGAGACATCCTCAGATCTCTCCTCTTGAAACAACACTAAGCTGAACATCTAAAACTGAACAAAAAACACCCAAACTGCACACCAGCACGTCTGAGCGTGGGATCGGCGCATAAGAACTACCACAGGTCAGAACCCTGGGTGTCAGATGGTTGACTGGGAGAAATAAAGCAGCTGCCTCTCGCAGCTGATGGAGTTCCCTGATGAAGGAGGGAGAAGGAAGAAGATGCAGTGACTTCCTTGAACAGCCCTGCCTGGAAGTGCTGGGACTTCTACGCAGCTGGCAGCAGGGCCAGTCATCAGAGCAGAAAGCAGAGAAGCGGGATGGGGCTGCAAAGATACAACAGTTGATTTTTACCGGCCGCAGTTGCAAAACTGAGGCTGAGCCGCAATCCCCAACCCCCAACCCAGAAGGCCCCTCCCCCATATTCCCCAAATCGATCACCACGGAGCCCCAGGGGAATCTGAGCAAACGTAACCAAAACTGTTTGCTAACACTGACAGGGACTGAAACTGAGAATAGAGAGTGTGATTAAATTTCTACAAGAAAATTAAAAAAAAAAAACAAAAAACATTTTTTTTTACATAAAGCAGGGATCCAAAAGGCTTTGACCCCACCTACTGGAAACCAAAGGAAAAGTGCCTTCTTTGCAGCAGGCTACAGAGACCATTATAAAATAAATCTTTCTGGAAAAAAGGCACAATACACTTCCATTACT
>NW_006441955.1:29570300-29571312 GCF_000325575.1 Pteropus alecto | reverse complement strand
GGAAGATGACAAACCTTCAGCCAAAATAATAGTTACTGGTGAAAAACTAAAAACCTTCCCCCTAAGATCAGGAACAAGGCAAGGCTGTCCACTGCCTCCTCTGTTATTCAATAAAACATTGGAGGTTGTAGCGAGTACTATCAGGCAAGAGAAAGATATAAAAGGCATCTAAATAGAAAAAGAAGAAGTCAAACTGTCACTATTTGCACATGATATGATTCTCTATATAGAAAACCCTAAAGACTATGCAAAAACACTACTAGAAACAAGAAGCAAATACAGTAAAGTTTCTGGAGACAAAATCAATATTCAAAAATCTATAGCATTCCTGTACTCTAACAATGAAGTGTCAGAAAAAGAAATGCAAGAAAGAACTCCTTTTGCAATTGCAACAAAAAGAACAAAATACCTATGAATAAATCCAACGAAACATGTGAAGGACTTATATAATGAAAACTATAAGACCTTATTAAAAGAAATCGAATAAGATACAAAGAAATGGAAAAATATTCAATGTTCTTGGATTGGAAGAATCAACATAGTTAAAATGACCATGTTACCTAAAGCATTATACAGTTTTAATGCAATCTCATCAAAATCCCATCAGCATTTTTTTTAAAAATAGAAGAAAAAAAATCATCAAATTTGTATGAAAGCACAAAAGACCTTGAATTGCCAAAGCCACTCTGAGAAAAAAGAATGAGGCTGGAGGCATCACTCTGCCCAACTTCAAATTATACTATGAAGCAACAGTAATCAAAACAACATGGTATTGGCAGCAAAAGAGACACATGGATCAGTGGATTAGAATCCAGAGTCCAGAAGTAAACCCATATATATATTGGCAAATCATTTTCTACAAAAAAAGCCAAAAACATACAGTGGAGAAAGGAAAGTCTTTTCAGTAAATGATCCTGGGAAAATAGTAAGGCCACCTGCAAAAGAATGAAACTAGACTGTTGTCTATCACCACACACCAAAATTAACTCAAAATGGATTAAGGACCTGAATA
>NW_006441955.1:29546612-29569725 GCF_000325575.1 Pteropus alecto | reverse complement strand
GGTGGAGAAGACATGGAAGCAACTGAAGTGTCCTATGATAGATGATTGGCTAAAGAAGCTGTGGTACATATATAAATGGGAAGATTCCTCAGCCATAAGAAGAGATGAAATACTGCCATTTGCGACAACATGGATGGAACTTGAGATAATCATGCTAAGCGAAACAAGCCAGACAGAAAAAGTTGAAAATCACATATCACTTATATGTAGGATATAAACCTAAAAGCAACAAATGAATAGGACAAAGAAACAGAGACTCATGGACATGGACAATGGACTAGTGGTCACCAGAGGGTAGGGAGTAGGGGAGGAGAAGAGAGGTAGACAGGATAAAGGGAGTCAAATATAGCGGGGTAGAAGGTAAGTGAAGTGGGTAAAGGGAATCAAATATGTGGTAGCTGAAGGAAACTGGACTTTGGGTTGTTATCACACAATAGAATATATAGATGCCAAATTATAATGTACACCTGAAAATTATATAATTGTATTAACCAATGTTACCCCAATAAACTTAATAAAAAAAAAAAAGGAAGACAAAGAACACCTGTTACTACTGATACAGAAAAATCCAACACAAATGAACATGTAGAAATATCTACAAAATAATCCAGCATTCACAGTTACTTTTTAAAAACCTTGAAAATTAAGAAGTAAAACAAAACAGGCAGCTATAAAGCAGAGAAAAACTTAATAATATTCTCAGCCTAGATTAGATATTATTAAGCAAGATTTTGCAGTTATTAAGGAACATCATAAATCAAAATTTTAATAGCTCAGAATAAAAATGTATAAACAACAGGAAGATATGAAATGGAAGTTGGCCAAACTGAAGAAAGAAATTAAAGGAAAAAAAAGTCTCGGAGATAAATAAATTTGCAGGTATTCAAGGAATAGATATGACCAAATATACAGTAAGGAAAATGGAGAATAAAGATAAAAGGGCCAAAGAAAATGAAACAAAGAAAATAGTAAAATAGATCAGAGAGAAAGTAACATAAAGAAGGTAAAGAAGATCTAAGATAAGCCTAATCGTGGTCTCTGAGAAAAAACAAACAAACAAAAAACAATGAAATGGCTGCTATTTCAAATGTTTTTTAAAATTAATTATTTTAAAAAATTAATTATAATTTTAAAAAAACATTCTTAAAATAAAGGAAATCCTGATTTTCATACTGAAAGTGCCCACATATGCCCAGAAAAACCTGACCTAGAATTCTCAACTGAGATATAGCCTGGTAAAATTATTACACATTAAAGGAATCCTCTGGCCTTCCAGACCAAAATGCTCAGTTTACTAGGAAAAGAAAATGAGGGTGGCCTCACACTTTTTAATAGTAACATATAAAACAAGGCATCAGTAGAGAAATATTTTAAAGAAATTCAAAGGAAAAAGGTATAAGCTGAGGATGTTATTGCCAGGGAGAGATGTAAAGCAGGGATTAGCAAACTTTACTGGTAAAGGACCAGAAAAGAAATAATTTAGGCTTTATGGGCCACATATGATCTCTGTCAAAATTCTTTTTTCCTCAATTCTTTTCAAATATAAAAAACATTAGTAGGTTGCAGGCTTCACAAAACAGTCCGTAGTCCTTAGTTTGGTCACCCTTACTCTAGATAAAGTTTTTAATGTGGAAGAAGTACTAGAATTTTTTTCTATTATAAGTTAAGTTTAATCCAAACAAAAGATGATTGAAATATCTTGTGAAAGAGAACTGGCAGTAAGTGTTGAGTATATTTAATTATAGATCTGAGACTAAAACAGAAGTGGAGGGGATAAGATGAGAAGCATAGGACGTAAATGTTATATTCTTTGACAAAGTAGAAATAACACAATTGAAAATACATGTGAGTAGAAAGGAGAGGAAAAGGTGATTTTGTTTATTGCCCTGAATGGAACAGGTAGGACAATCAAAAGCAGAAGCATTTTTTTTTTTAAAGGAGGACTCTGACTACTAGCATAAATGTATTAGTAAAAAGGTAAACGCTAGAATAAAAATACAACCTTTCTAAATACTAGGAAGTAGGAAAAGTGAAAATAAGCCACATAGTAGCATGTACTAACTATAACAAAATAAAACAACAAATCTGATGATATCAAATATATCAGTCCCATCAATAACGTAAATGGACATAACTAATATACTAAATGAAAAAGATTTTCAGACTGGCTCATAAAGCAAAACCGAACTCTAGGCTGTACATAAAAGACATACCTGAAACAAAGCAATTCAGAAAAGCTGGAAAAAATAAGAAAGAAAGATGGGGGAGTATAAGAAAAATGTAAACGAAAAGAAAGTAGAAAGTAATATTTAACAAGGGATAATTCACATCAAAAAAAGCATTAAATGAGTCCAAGAAGGTTATTTCATAACGCAAAAGTGATAATATTAATATTCACTTAAAAACTTTGTGCCAAATAACGTGTAGAAATCTAAATCAGAAACCATAGGTGATATAAGGATAAAAAGTAATGCACTAATAATAGGAGATTCTAAGGTACTATTTTCAGTCTAAGACATAGCAGGAGAATGTGGAAAAAAATAAGGATATGGAATACTTAAACAATGTATTCAGCAAGGTACACTATAAACATGGCTCAGAATAGAGGAAGATATTTGCAACATACATAAGCACCAAAGAACTATCATCTTTCAGAGTATGTCAAAAACTCTCACTAATCAGAAATCTATGGCAGACAACTCAATAGAAATACTTGAAAAGGTACTTCCAAAACAAAATTATCAAAGTGGAGTCTATAAAATATAAAATTGTCATCAACTTTATGGGTAATTTGAGAAATTAAAATTCAAACCAGTGAAATAGCATTAAGCATCCACCAGACTGACAAAAATTTGAAAACATGAAGTTAGTATTTTTTTTGTTAATATCCAGCAATACTAGAACAATTATTTGCGGACAGTAGCAAGCCTTTGCTCCAAAACGTATTAAATTAAAGATCTGCGGCGGCTCTGAGCTGCAATTTTCCTACCAGGGCGTGTAGGAGACTCCATTCAGCATTTCAATCCATGATACATCAAGCATCATTGGATCAGCCGGACATTAAAACACAAGTGGCAGCACTACCTGCAATACCTCTTAGATCACCTTGTGAGCCTTCTCTTGCTTTGGGCCCACTCAAAGTTGGCAGCCTTTTAGAATACTTAATTAAAAAACAAAAAAAAAAAAAGGATTGACACACCACATCCAAATGCAGTAAATCTCTCTCCAAATTCCAAAGAGGTCACAAAGTGACTCACCCTCAGTGGGAGCTGGAGCAAGATACAAAAGCCTGGCTTTCACTTTAAAGGGCATACCTCAACATGTCCCAGATCACAGAACTCCCAGAGATTTTGCTGAATTGGCAGCTTCCCGAATTTTCTAGAAGCTTATCTCCCATCCTCTAACCTCTAAGGTCAGAAAATTTAGACATTTTAATCTTCAGTTTCATTTGAATTTTAGTATAAATATTAGGTTTCAATACAACATTTAAATAATCATCTTAAAATCATACCTGACCACAATCTCTTCTACTGATATTAATTCTATCATCTTCATTATTCCAAAGAAACTGACTTAAAGGAAATGAAAGATTTGAAAGTCATATTAAAAAATGATTCCATAAATATTAGCTTTTCATATTTTATATATTTTATTTCATCTTCCATAAACATATAACATTAAAATTTTTAAAAGTGAGCCTGAGATCATTATCATATTATCTTTCAATCTCATTAACAATCAATGTAAACTACATTTAGTGTTAATAATAAAATCGTATTTCATTATATTATAGCTAAATTCGAATCATAGTCCAATGTCTTTTGTGAGGTAAAATAACTGGAAATTTTGTAAACATATTTGTTTGTAGTTCTTTTGTGAATAATTGATTATAAAATTCCTTATGTTAATTTAAAAAGGCTAATATATGCAGAACTGTTTAAGTACTATAATTTTAAATGAAATGATACCAATGTGAAATGAGAGAAAAATTAGTTCTAAGAAACACAAACGAAGATAAATTTTTCTGACATTAGGTTGCCCTTGATGACAAAATGATTGCAACAGAAATAAATTTAATCAATAAATTATCCTTAATTTTTTGGAGAACAATGCTATTATATAACAGTAAAGATCAGAATCATGGTAATTTTAATTTAAAATATCACTAATTTCATTCATATCTTTTTCTAGTTAGAAATCTTTATAACAGTATCCTGGATATCTTACTTTTCTTACAGTTTAGATTATGACCTGTGGAATGAATATTTATACTAATTACCTTTTTTTGTTGCTTAAATAATCATTATTTGAACCTTCCAATGTTCCTAGCAATTTAGAATTTCTGAATTGATATTTTCCAGCTTGGTTTCCTTTTGGAGTATCTTTTCTCCCAGCTGATGTTGATGTTTATCCATGGCAAATAGCAGTCAAGAAAATATTAAAATAAAATTTGTTTTTATATATACATACTATTATCTTATCCTATAGCTCAGAATATCCATGAACTTTATCATACATGATACAAAGAAACAATTTCCAAAATTAACTTACACACACACACACACACACACACACACACACACACACGCCCCTATTGCAAATTTGTTTCTATGTACAATGTGAATCTATAAGAGGTGGGTAAGTTGGATTTTACTCAGACTTAATTGTCTTCAACTTTTAGTTCAGCTTTTGCCCAAATAATCTTTTCAAGTAGTATTCTGAGGGACCTGGTGTAAATACAGGGTATATAATGTCATTTTTATTTCACATACATTTCTACTTATTACATCTCTCTTCATTTTAGCAGAATTTTTCCATATAGGAAAACAACACAACCTGTCTTTAAAACACTATTAACACTAATATTCTATATGATCTAATATCTACATGATCTATATGAATAAAAGACCCATGAACTTGACAGTGATAATGTAGATTTTTCCCTCCCTTGGAGAAATCAATTTTTTAATTTTAAAAAATTAATGAGTCATATTAATATCTGAAAAGTCATTTTACAAAAATTGCCACAATATTTTGCAACCTAAAGGCCATATTGGTTTAATTTAGTCTTGCTGCTACCATTTATTTCCCACTTGGAACTGGAATAATCATTTAAGGACAACAAACAGAAATTTTCTAAAAGATATATTCAATGCAAAATAAACAAACAAACAAAAATAGATATGCTAGTTGTTTAAAAGCCAATTGTAAAATACTACTCCCCCAAACCACCTCATAAAAAAATGCAAAACTCTGTTGATTCTGAGTTACATTTTGATAGATATATAGGACATGTATTTCTTATTCCTAGTAACAGTTTGAAGCATGATACACTGCACCTTTTAACAAAAAAAGGGAGTGATAACTGTGAAACTATGTTTTGAACTATGAGATGTTTACCTGGCAAAGAAGAGAGTGAAGAATTTAAGCAAAGAAAATGGCATTTGCAGGACACAGCGTTTTAATGTATATAGCATTTTTGGCAATAAAGAAAAGTTCAGTTTGACTCTAGCACAGTCAAACATCAAGAGTTTTAGTCAAACAACAAGTTCAAGTCACAGCAGGTGTGACCCAAGGTAAGTTATTTCTCTAACTTCAGTTTCCTTATCTCTAAAATGGCATAGTGCATATAAAGCACTCAGCACAGTACCCAATCCTTAGAAGTCTCTTCAAATTCTGATTTCCATTCCATTGCATTTATTTCAGCTCTTTATTACCTTGGTCTACTCTTCATATGGTCACCTAAGTTGTTTTCTGGAACTTAAATCTAATCATGCCACTCCTGCTAAAAACTCCAGATGGAATCCCATTGCCTACATAATTCCTTAGCTTTGTGAGCAAGGCTCTTGCAGTTCAAGTCCCTATCTACCTCACCAGTTAAACTTCATGGTACTTGTTCCTCCCTGCCTACCTCCAAACTATAATAATAATAGTACTACTATTAATAATAGCTAAAAATTATTGAACCAACTATCATATTAAGCAAATCCCGAAAGCTCCCGTTTATATCATGATCTATGTGACGGAAGCCTTCTGGAGTTAGGCACTGAACAAGTTGCACAGATAAACATTTGCAACCCTGGGTTTGAAGTTAGAGTATGAAAGGTTCTTTATGCCATCTTAAGGAACTTAGGCAATTAGTAGTAATCAGTAAGTCTTTCAAAAATTTTTAAGCAGGAAGATAAATAATCCAATGTATAACAAGAAGAATGATGCATTCTAGAGGATAAACTGGAGAAACTATTTTTAACAATATCTAAATTAAATTGTGGCTTTCCTTTTATACTGCCCATATTTGTAAGGCCAGATTTGCCTAGAATTTGCTAACAGACCTGACTGCTAAAATATACTATAATAACCTATTTGTCTTTCCCATTCCAGTTACAATCACCTTCCTGATTCTTGTTAAGAAGCTCTTTCAAAGTGTTTTCTAAAAAACTGGGATCTGTTCCAGGTTCTTCCTTTGACAAAGTGACACTAACTGGTCTGTGGATTATTCCATCAGCCTCAGCAACACCATTTTTAGTTTGCCGCTCATCTAAAGAAAATGTTGACGCTGAATAAAAATTTCCTAAATGATCCATTATAGGAAGCAAATATAATTCTGGTTGAGGAGCCTAAAATATATAGAAAAATTTAAATAATTAGTTTGTAATTAAAAAACAGTAAGTTAAAAAATTAGCATAAATTTAAAATGTCACATTACATACATATGGAGGAGCAAAGGATTTGAGTTTCAGTTCCGATTCTTGCTTTGCCTTCACCTAGAAAGAAAGAAATGAGAAAAAAATTGAAGCTTTTGTAATGTTTTTCAACCCCTTACTCTTTTTGCAGAAGGTACATATCTGCAACACAGAAATCAAATCTAAAAGCTGGTAACTAAGGCAAGATTCTAGAAAATGTAGAATATAATCATTTTCTATTTGTTGTACTAAACATAATAGAAATTCTATGTTATTTAATAATAATCAGTATGACTATCACTTGCATGAACTTGCTATGTGCCAGGTACAATTCTAATTGCTTTACACATATTATCTGAGCTAATTTTCACAATTCCATGTGATAGGTACACATATCTGTCATTCACAGACAAGACTAAAGTAAAGACAAGTTAAGTAACTTCCCAAGATTTTATAACTAAGAAGTTTCCAAGCTAGGATTTAAAACCAGGTACTCTGACTACAGAGTCCAACCTTGTACACTTTATTTCCTAAATATTCAATCTATAGAGTTCATTTGTTATTCATTCATTCAACAAATACTGACAGCATACTATGTGTCAGGCTGTGTTCTATATGGTGGGGAAACAACAGTAAACAGGCAAAAGTTCCTGCTCTCATGCAGCTTCCACTTTACTTGGGAGAGCAGATGTTAAAACAAACATGATTTAGGATAGGAATATGTGATTTATGAAAATAAAACAGAATGGTAGAATAGAGTAACTCTGAAAAAATTAAAAAGGTCAGAAATGGTCCTTTTAAAAGATAATACTTGAGGCTCATGAGACCTGAATCATGAAACGAAGAAGCTATATTCAGGCAAGTGTAAAGACCGTAAATCAAAAGTGAGTTTGCTGGTGAGAACAAAAGGACGATTTTCGTGTCTGAAGTAGAGAATCATAGAAAAAACTGTAGAAGAAGAAATCTGAGAAGCAGCCTATTCCTTAGGACCTGTTTATCTCTTGCCTAACTGCTGCAAAATTTCCCTGATTACAGTCTCTGCCTCTAGTCTCTTAAGGCTCTCATCATGACATTTTTTACTCAAAACCTCCAAGACTTTAGAAAAAAAAATCTAAACTCATTAATTTGGCACTCAAGATCTTCAACAAACTACTTTCACAACTTGTTCCCTTTCACACAATCAATGCTCCAGGAAGAAATGAACCACTTACTCTTGCTTAGCTGCCTGCTTTTCCACTCCTGTGCTTATTCTATTTTCTCTGCTCAGCTTTTCCCACCCAACATCTTTGCAAGTTCAAATATTTATCTTTCAAGATCCAAACTAATATTGCTTCTTCCTCAAAGTTCTCCATCTTCCCTCTTCTCTTGCTGGAAGTAATCTCTTTTTCTTCTGAATATACATAATAGGATATTTTAATTATGTATTTTATCTTCACTGCTACACTTTAAGGGCAGAATCCACATCCTTTTTTTCTCATTGTGTACATAAAAAACATCAATAAATAATTGTTGAACATAATAAAATATTAGAAGAATTTTAGAAGTTAACTTAAAATATCTTTAAGGTCCCTTCCAAACAAGTATTCTGTGATTGATATTTTGTAATTTTACATACCATCAAAAAAAACAAACGAACCAGAAAGTTATGAGAGTTCTTTCTTTTCTTTCCCATTTGAGGAAAACTAACCTAAAGATCAATATTCTGCCATACTAAATGGAACTCTAATGACAAAACCTTCAAATCTAGCTGCTGATTCCAAGAATTCCACATAGCAAATTCTTCTCTATAGTACTACTTTGGAGGGAAATTTTTTTTCTATTATCATTCACTATTTAATTTGTTCAATAAACATTTAAATGCCCCTTGTCAGACACTGGTTATAAATGCAATAGTGAATAAAATAAAGTCCCTGCTCACAAGGAGCTACAGTCTAATGGCAGAGTTAAATGTTAAATGAATAATCACATAAATATGTAATAATTATATAGTATGTTAACTAGAGTGGAATAGGAATATACTGCATTTTTAAAGAGTTTACATATGAAAAATATTGATTAAAGAAATAAACTTAATATAGATAGGAGAAACCAGAAATTTTGAGATCTGATGACTTACTGGATTGAGAATTTCTGCTAGGAAAACTCTCTACTTAGAAAATCCTGCCACTAAATCAGAGAAACTACAAATAGGAGTGTTCAATACATAATAGCTGATACAAAAAAATTTGTTGGAGTCATTTCATTTCACACCAAACAAGAATAGTTGTGACCCAACCAATGAGAAATTATTTTTCTTCAGAACAAAAGCACTTGTTTAAAAAACTTTTAAACACTGTCATTTAAATTTAAAAATATGTTACTTATATGATCACATTTTAAATTGTTTTCTTTTTCTTCCCAAGGAAATTTACACGCAAAAATACCCCCATTGTTTTAATGCCTGATAACATGCCAATAAACCCCATCTTTTCTTGATGATCTGTGCACTTAGTGATATTTCTATTTTGTTATGATTGAGATTACATATCTCATAGTGCGTTAAGGAGCTGAGTTGATAAGCATTTAAAAAAAACATAATTTGTTAAGATATGCTTTTCTTCCATCAAAAAAAAAAAAAACTTACCACAGCTAAATTATTTCCAATGCATTTCAGATATAAAAATTTTTCTGCAACAGCATCTTCACCAAGGAACTCACCAAGATGCTCCCTCAGGGCTTGCAAAGTAAGGTGAGGAGATACTCTGAAATATCATGACATTGCCTTATAATGTAAAGCAAAATGAATTTCAGCCATACTAAAGAATAGTAACCTTACTCAGCTATCTCAAACATAATTACTAATTTAATTTATCACGTATAGCTTAATATATTGTTTTTCTACATTGCTTGGTACTTTGTAGGCCTTCATAAGTATTTTAAAAATAAATGATTAAAAGTCTGCCTTTTAAAAATTATGTAAACGAACACCATTTATAAAAGTCCTTTTTGTACTGAAAAGGAAAATGCTTGTCTACTTATCCACCTCCAAATTTTATTATTAGAACAAAACTTTGCTATGGAATTTATATACTTTTAAACATATATTAAAGAATGATTTAGGCATAGATATTTATTTTGGAAATCAGACAGAATTAGCTAGTGCTTAAAAACTTCTTTGATGATTAAATGTTATCAGATTCCACATCTTTGCTTATTAGGGATACTTCATTCCTTAATATCTAAAGTTTAAAGCCATCATTTTTGCTATTTTTCTGAGTTCTTGTTTTTCTAGATCTTACAGGAAACATTATCAATGAATATTTACTGAGCATCTATTTTGTGTCAGGCATTGTTCTAATGGATGGGAATATAACAATCAACAGACAAAAATCTCTATCCTTATATACCTTAAAATCTAGTGGTAGGATAGAAAAATGAACAAACTAAGAAAAAAATATAATTCATAAGACACTGCTAAGTACTGTAGAGAAATAGAAAGCAGAGGAGAGAGAGTAGCTGGAATTTAAAATATAGTGATCAGAGAAGATCTAAACATAAAGTAATATTTGAGTAAAAACCTGAAAGAGATGAGGTAGCATATGTAAAGGCAGAAAGGAACAAGGACAAAAGGAACAAGCGCAAGGGTCCTGAGATAGGGCTATGTCTGATGTGTTCCAGAACAGAAAGGAGGCTAGTGTGTTTGAAGAAAGTGATGAGGAAGATTAGGAAGATTCAGCTACACACAAGAAAAATAACAACAGTCAGTTAGATCGCATAGTGTCATAGGTGTTTCTGTGACTGTGAGAATACATATGTACATACATATAAGTGTACATACACATATACATATATGCTGATTCTATTTTTAAACAGCTCAGTGAAAAAGTCATTGTGGATATACTGGGTTTAACCACTATTCATAGCTCTTCAATAGGTTTCTGATTTCAGATAATTTCTCTCAATTTTCTTCATGTATAACCATAGTAATGTATATTGTGCCCTGTTTTCTGGGTGGCAGTACTATGGCTAAGTGATGCCTGTTCCTACAGCACTTTTTGATTTAACTGTTATATAGCACTATTTATTGATAGTATTCATTAAGTTAGGAACTGGATCCATCACAAGGACAAGATATTTTTCACTTAACATTTTTAAATTTACAGAAGGCATTTTGCTCTGCAGAAAAAAAAAATTGTTTTTTTTTTCAGGCATGTTGTAACATGACCACAAAAATACTTGCCTTATAAATCCAGCTGAAATGAATTTGTTAACAATGTCTATTGAAATGGTATTTAACTTATAGTTCCACGATCCTTCAGGGACATAAAAAACATGAAGTTCCACCAACTGAATAAATTGAGAAGAACATCAGTTAAAATATTTTTAAAGTAGAGAAAACTCAATTGATGTTCTCTAAAATTTTAAGTTTAATAAACATAATTGAAATAAACATGTAATACATGCGTCCTTTTGAACAAACACAAAAAATAAAATGAAGAGCCGAAAATTCATTAAGTTGGCTACTTGGCACCTGAAGCAAATTTTCCCTTAGAAACAATGTCAGAGATGTGGTCCTAGATGACGCTAACATCTCTTGCATACTGTGTTTTTTCTGTGGCTTGTGGTATAAATACTAGACCACCAAGATCAGTTTTCTTATTACCAACCTTTTCCCCTTCCCTAATTTCTATCTACTCAGCTCCATCAAGGTGACTTTGTGGATTCCTTATCCTTTATGTACTGTCTCCCTAACACAGTTGTGAAGATTGCTAGTTCTCAGCACCAGCAAAAGTGTGAATACTGTGGTTTGGAGACTATTTTTGTTCCCAAGAATTCTAGGAAGAACCTATTCCTGACCAGTGATGGGGAAAGAAATGGTTGTTCTTAAATAAGGAATGTCTGTAAGCTTAGCTTGTCTGTGCTAATATATACTATCTTCTTTTCTACTAATGTTTTGTTATGACCTCAATTAGAATCCTTCTATTTAGAAGAATACTTAGATTACTACAATAGAAACAGAACAATTACAGAAATAGTCTTATAATCTAATTAAGCTTGATATTCGCTGCATATTAAAAGTCAAAGCATTTAAATGATTATACTCTACAATATTAAATATCTGAAATTTTGAATTAAATACGACCTACAATTAATATTAGTAATTTTTATAGCAGATAAAAATGGCTCTTGGACTGAATGTTTTGAGCTGGTTGTTTTCAGACCAAGTAAATTATTTCTATGCTTTTGATGACAGAAATATTAACTCAAATAGATAGTGAAGCATGCTATATGCTATATAGTATTTTGAACACCAGAGCATTTAAAGGATTATTCTCTAGCTATACTCTATTATTAAGAGCTAATATTATTTTATACTATCAATACTATATATTTAACAACTACACCATTAAATATTTGCAAAACCTTCAAAAGTCTGAAGTAAATATGACCTTACTCTTTATATAAATGTATTAATATTTTATAGGAGAAAAAAATATTTCTCGAAATAAGCATTTTACTCTATTTGTTTTTACAAGCCAAGTAAATTACTTCGATATTGTTATAGCAATTCATGAATTAAAATTCAAGTGTTTGTACAGATTTTAATACAAAGAAAATATAGTTAATAAAACATTTCTTGGCCTTTGAAACACTTCATGATGTAAATTAATTTATGGTAAATTTATATTTATTCATTCATTCATTTGACAAATATTTACTAAGTGCCTACTATGTGTCAGCACAGTTATAGACACTAGGGTTATGTGGTGAATAAAACAAAGATTCTTGCCTATACCATAGCTTACATTCTCATGAGGTATCAGGACAAGAAAAAGGGTGAGGCAAGTGAGGCACTCACCTCAGATACAAAATTTAAGAGGGCACCAAAAAATTCAGTAATTAATATAAATATTTTAATACAAAATTTTAAATAAAACATTTAAATTTTGCAACCAAGGTAAATGACTCATTTGCCTCAGACTAATCCTTACCCTGTGAGGGACATAGACAATAAACAATAAATATAAAACGCTGATAAGTTATAGAGTACATTAGAAAGTACTAAGTACTTGGGAGGAGAAAGAAGAATAAGTATAGCAGGATAAGGAAAACTGGGAAGATAAGAAATTAGGTTTCAGTTTTAAACAGAATAGTCTAGGTTGTTCTGATGGAAAAGGTGAGATCTGAGTAAAGTCTTGCATGTGAAGAAAGAATTAGCCAAGTGAAGATGTAGAGCAAAAGAGCTCCAGGAAGAGCTAAAGCAAAGGTCTCAAGGTGAGAGAGTGCTAGTATGATTGGAGTAGAGAGAGCAGGGGAGAGAGTAGTAGGAGATAAGAAAATAGGGGAGGATGAGAAACAAATTAAATAGGGCTGTCCAAGGCATTGTAAGGTCTTTATCTTACAAAATGGGAAGCCAAAACAGGATTTTAATAGAAGCATAACGACATGACTTTTATATTTTTATTGTATTAATATGAAGAAAAACCTAAACATACATGTAAATAAAAGGAATAATACTATGAATGTCCAAACCTACTATTTAGATTCAAAAATTAACATTGTGCTACATTTACTTTCTCTCTCTCTCTTTCTAAACCATTCAAAGTAAATCAGACATCCTGACGATATACTCCTACTTTTGCACCCATTTCCTAAAAATAAGGTTTTGTGGAACATAATCACAATACCATTTTCACATCTAAGAAAATTAACAATTACTTAATGTCAACTAAAATCCAGTCCATAGTCAAATTTCCTCAATTGTCTAGTTGTCCTCAGGAGAATTTTTTTGATCTAGAATTCAATCAAAGAGAACACACTGCCAAGTCTTAAAACACTTAATCTGGAAGAGTTTTCCAGAACTGCTTTTTTTCTCTTCATAGCACTGTCTTTTGAAAGAGATTGGGCCCGCTGTCCTATAAAATGTTCTGCATTCTGAATTGACCTTAGAAACTGCTTATGGTGTCATTTAACTTATTTCTCTAATCCCTCTATCTCCTGCAAACAGTTAACTGTATAGTCTTCGACTGACACAAGTTAATCATCTGGGTCAAGAATACTTTATAAATGGTGCCCTATATTTTATATTGCTTCACATCAGGACACACATAATGCTCTCTTTCCAAATCTTGCTATATTTAATAGCTACTAAAGGGATAACAGAACAGGCTATAAGGGACAAAAAAATGGAACCTGTTATGAAGCTATTTGAATAATTGAAGTGTGAGATGATGGTGGCTCAGACCAATATGCTAGCAGTAGAGGTGATGAGAAGTGATCAAATTTTGTATATAATTTGAAGTTAGAAGTCAATCTATTAGAAGTGAAGTTAGACGAAAGTCAAGTATGACTTCAAGGTGTTTGGTCTCAGATACTGAAAGGATGGATTAGCCATCCTGAGATGGGGGAAGGTTATGGGTAGCAGAGGCTTTGGGAGTGGGGAAAAGATCCATAGGTCAGTTTCATACATGTTAAGTTTGAGCTGTCTGTTGGCCATCCAGATGGACATGTAAGTAGGCAGTTGAAAATATGAATCTGGAATTTGGGAAAGAAGATTGAGATGGAGATATAAATTTGGGAATCCTCAGCATAAAGTTGGGATTTAAAGCTATTAGATTGGATGAGATCACCAAGGAATGAGTGCAGATAAAGAAGAGAATGAAGAGCCAACCTCTGAAATTCTCCTATATTAGGAGATGAGGAAGAAGACATAGCAAAGAAGATCAAGAATGAATAACAAGAAAAGTAGGAGGAAAACCAAGATAATGTGTAAGCTAAAAGCCAAGTAAAAGAATTTTGTCAAGGGAGAAAGAATGATCAACAGTGTCAACTGTTGTGCACAGAATAGATCAAGTTTGTATGCGGAAGAATTTAGCAATAGATTTAGTACTTAGAGATGAATTTAACAACAGGTTTTGGTGAAGTAGTGGAATAAAAGCTTGATTAGAGTTAGTTTAAAGAGAAAATGGGGAGATGGTATGAAACAGTTGTCTAGAACGATGGAAGAGTAAATGAGTGGAAGACAGTCTGATTGCCTACCAGCAAAAGACTCCACTTGAGATTCATGGTCACGAAATTAAAGTGAGAATAGTCTTTATGCTGATATATTTTTCTCCGGTCATGTTCTGCTGTAGGTATAGATGTAAAATAGGGGAAGAATTGGATTAACCAGGGTTTTTGTTTTGCCAAAGAGTACAATGAATCGAGAGAGAGGCAATGAATCGAGAGAAAGCATGTGTAAAAGAGTGATCAAGACTGCCCTATGGTGTTTAAGCCAGCTATGGAGGGCATCATGAAGTGAAGTATGAAAAAAAAGTGATAGGATCAATGCATTGGATGTCCCAGTACAATCAGGGTACTGAGTGGAAGTGAACTAGGGATACAAGAACAATGATCAGACAATGGAATACATGAAGTTGGATTTAAAGTGAAGTTAATAGCTAATACTTTATATAATTCATATTTTTGCTTTATCAAAACTTTTCAAAATCAATGTAGGTTTTTCTTGTATCGTAGTATAGAGATATTTTCTTACCTTTGATGAGGAAGGTTGACTTGAATTGAGGGACATATTCACCAATGTCTCTGAATAGGGTAATTATCAGTTGGAATTTTATGGGTTCTTTTTTTAATCTATCTTCATTTAAGTAGTATAAAGGTTATGACAGATTTTTGACTTGTTTAAGAGAGAATTCCACTCATTTTTGGTCTCTGATTCATTCAAAAGATGAAAAAAACATAAAAGCCTTTAAAAGACTCAAAATTACAACTTAGTATACAATCTTTTTATAATAATTTAAATAGACATATTAGTAAATAGGGATGGTAGAAGCAATGAAATGAACATACATCCTATGCAACTAAGTAAAGTAAATTATATTATAACATACTTCTGACCAGGATATATTTTGAATAATTCATTTTCTCTTGATCAAAAATTAAGATAAATATACATAGTATTTTACATAGAGTAGAAATATACTTTTAGAATTGAGAAGACTAAATTTATACAAATGGCTGTAGAATGATTATAAAATGTTTTACCATGTACATTTCTTCCTAGGCTTAGATATATCAATAATAAATGAGAACGATCATTCCAGATGACAATGACAATCTTTAAATATATCAGGCTGCATTTGTGTATTATTTCCTCTGTTTTTTTTTTTTTATCAGAGAATTTATAACAGTTTACAAGAATACACAATAAAACTTAAGGTGTATATATATAATAAAAATTGAAAGATAATGTAGCTGAATTATTACTCTAAAAAGGAATTATTAAAGTTGGACAATCTTTAAGGATACACTGTCATACCAACAGCAGAGCAGAAGCTTTCTCATGATGTCAAAGCATTGCTCCACTTTCATTTATATTAAAATATGCTTTAAATCAAACAAAACTTAAAATTCCCATCATCTGGTACTTATTACAGTACTGTGAAGTCTTCCTACCAGAGACCACTAATTTTTCTAATAGTAACTTGAGTAAGTCTTTGGTATCTAAACCAAAAGAAGCTTCATTTAATCTCTTTAGGCATGCTCAGAATTTGTAGTTGATCCTAACCAAATCACATTTCACTAACTCCTAACATATAATCTTTGGTATTTTCAATTTTCTTACCTATTATTACTTAATGAACAAAGTAATGGCAATTCAAACAAAAGAAGATTGATAGCTTGATAGCCAAAGATAAAGAGACTATAGAGTTCTAATCTCTCATTTACTGCATAATTTTGCTTCAAGGCTACATCAGGCCTGAGGAGTACAGAAATAGATTATCATAGTCTACCATGGGTTTGGGAGTGGTAACTGTTGGTAGATGTATCACCTATCTGCCTTCTCTGACCTACTCTCTACTTATAAGGAGAATTAGTTATCACACTTTCACTGCATTTTTCCAAAATGATTTTCGGAGTCAGTAGTAGAGCTGAACGTCAAGGTTAAGAATTTCTGATACTCTGTTCAGTGCCTAGAAATAAGAATTCTGGTGATTTTTATATCCTGTCTGATTTGATAATAGGGCACATCAAGAGATGGTCATTAGAAAATCCTAAATTTCCTTATAGTTCCATGCCCAATTATGAGAACTAATTATTACTCCAATATATGAGCAGCTCCATGGAAAAAATATATTACCTACATATAATGGGATAAAAATCAGGAGATCTAAGTTCTAGTCTTGTCTCTGCCACAAATTAGCTGTATAATGGTGGGCAAGTCACCCATCTTCTCCAAACCTTGTCCGCTTATTGACTACAAAAACAGAGTAATATAAACTCACTTTTTGAGAAAGAAGTCATAATTAATTGTGAGTCTCTCCTTAAAAATATATTCAGCTTTTAAGCTACAAAGCAAGGCACTTGAAACTTAAAAGTATAAAAAACTTAAAAGTACTGTAAGTTCTTTAGTTCACTAAGTCTATATTCAGTATTTGAATATCAAACTTACAGTATTAATCAAATAAGGTGAAGATCCCAGGTAAATTTAAATTGACTATGCTCTACTGACAAAATAAAAAAATGAGATTTCTTGGTTGTGTTTTCTTGTCATTCATTGTTATAAGGATTCTCTTGGTGACAAGTTGTTTGTACAGAAGGGCCTGTCTTTATCTGAAGTGTCAATTCTACATCTGCAAAGTTGGTAAGGTCTTTGTTTTAAAACACTGTGGAAGGTCAAAGAACATGGCTTGTTTAGGAGATACTGACAGTTCATAAACTGTATTTATTGCTAATTTCTTCAGATGCAACTGAATTTAAAATGAACTGGTTCCCCATCCACCTTCTTTCCTATTCTAAATTGAATCCTCTATTAGATGTACACTACAAAAACTAAGATGATATCTTGAGACAGCAATCCAAACTCTGTGGTCAGTCTCTGAAGAAATTTAAAAAATCAACAAAACCTATTCTGACAAAATGCCTATAATAATACAGGCCTATAATAATACAGGCCTTGCTTATTCCTCAACCCTCTTTCTCATAGAAGAGTAAACTATATATTTCCTAAAATATCTTTTGGCACTACTATTTTACAGTTCTTACCTTAGAGTTTAGGGGCATATTCTACAACTACTGTGAAATAAAAGATTCTTTGACTAAAGATATTTATGTTCAATCCACCAAATCTGTAATATGTGAATAAGATTAGTCAACAAGGCATCAAAGGTGAAATAATTGAAAATACTTTTGGGGAACACAGAGAACTGACATTTATTGAGATACCTGGCATATTTCTTACATATACAGTTTCATTTCACTCTTAAAAACAACTCCGGGAAGTAAGTTTTATTATTTCATTTTGAAATGAGGAAACAGGCTCAGCAAAGTTTCTGTGGCTTGCCGAGGGATACCAAGGGCAGAGGGGACCAGAATTCAAACCCTTATTTATAACCCTAGTCATTACTTTCAGTGTATTAAGTAAAATACTAAAGTACGCTGTACATTTTTGTTAACTAATATAATACTTAAGTAAATAAAATAGGGTTTGTTGACATAGAGCAAATTATATATGGAATTTTTCACTATACAAAAAAATGAAATGCATTACTGATAAAATTATTCATAATTATAGAAAATATTAGTATATTCGTTGGACTATCTCAACAGAATAGGAAACATAACGTATACGTTTCCATGGGTGAAACGTGCACTGACTGAGCCTAATTTGCTTGGCTAGATCCTACTGTCTCTCTCCAGAAAACCCTTTTGAAGATCAATTTCAAGAAGCAGGAAATAAGTTACAAGTGAAATATAAAACAATAAACTTTATCGAAACACAAAAAGACGTTTTACTTTTTAAAGTAAAGCGTTAATCTTCCAAATTAAATGGATGAAACAGGTGTAATCTTCAGCTACTACTTTAGCTTCCTCACAATCTCGAAAAACTAAGAGGTAAGAGGGGACAGAAGCCAAACCTTGAGAAGATCATCTTTTCTCTAGGGAACCAGCGCCCCTGCTCCCCGCCACCCGGCTCTCCTAGGTCGGTTACAGTGACCTCCGCGCCCTCTTTCGGCCTCGGGGGTCTGACGGTAGGGAAGCGGGCTGAGGATGGGCGGCACGTTGGACAAACTTGGGTCACTTAGAGACACATCTCTATGGGGATAAGGTGCCACTGACACACGCCTGAACCTCTGCCGCCAACTCCGTTTGGAAAACTGGAACCTCCGTGTCATCCCGCCAACAGGCCTTTTATAAACGCCCTCCAACGTCTGACTTTTCCTGATCGGTGCTCTTCAGAGTCCGAGTCTTGGCGGCCGATGACAAGGTCTTCTCTTACCTCTCCCAAATCCGCCTCTCCGCAGAGGGAGGGAGGTAGGAGAGGCTGAGCCTCAGGTCGCGCTCACTTCCCGCAGCTGCCGCGCCCACCGTCTGCTCCGCCCCTTCTCGCTCCTTCCTCCGCCTCCCTCCGGCTCGTGGTCCGCCCCCGCGGGGAGCTAAACTGCTGGCGGCGGAGGGCACGCATGCGCGCCGAGGGCGGAGCCGCTGGGCGAAGAACCGGAAACTTAGAGACAAAGTTCCGAGCCCCGCCCCTCCCTGCGCTGCCCCGCCGTCTGGCCCCGCGGACCGACGACCCAGCCACCCACCACCGACACATCGGCCCGGCTCCCGCGTACGCCATGTCTGGTTCTTCCAGCGTCACCGCTATGAAGAAGGTGGTGCAGCAGCTCCGGCTAGAGGCTGGGCTCAACCGCGTGAAGGTGAGCGGGGGCGGGCGGCCGCGGGGAAGGGGAAGACCGAGGCAGAGGCGGCGGCGGCGGCGGCGGCGGCGGCGGATGGGATCCAGCCCGGAGCTGGTTGGGGCGGGCGCGACGCGATTCTCCTGGGGACGACGCGCGCCCAGCTTTAGAGACGAAGCGGCGCGGGTGGGCGCTGTGGTTTGCGGGGCCAGTTAGTGCGCCCTTCCGCCCCAGAACTTTCCAAAGCGGGCTGGCGCCTGCACTGAACAGCGGCTTTCCGCATTCCGGCTCTTCCTCCCACTTTCCCTCCCTCCGCAGTGACTCCATGGCTGGCCTGGCCAACAACAGCTGCTCCTCCGCGAGCCGTCTGCACCCTTCCCGTCCCTCTCTACCAGCCTCCACCATTTCTCATCCCTGGACGAAGGTTTTATCCGACTTTCGATTCAGAACTAACGTATTTTTTTTCTATGTCAACTTTCCAGACCTACTTCTTTTAGTAGTAGATTTTTATCTCCAGCTCCTTTCATCCACCGAGCACGTACTTGAGAACGAATTCTTGCATAACTTAAACTATAGGTTAAAGAAGCATGTTTGTTCTTGAAACGTCCCCGGTGTTGAAGGAGTACAGTCTCGTACAAAGCTTGCATTTCATACCGATTTGGCAGTTGCTGAGATCAGACCTTGGGGTTATCTCCTGATCCGCATACCTGAGAAAGTGATTAGATTAGGGTGGACCAGCCTTATTTATTTTGGCGTCTGGTTGACATTGACATTTTCTTGGGTTATTTACTTTGGGGAAAAAGCCTTTCGAGTGTGTTGATATAACAACCTGACATTCTAGTGCTGTTCAGTATCTAAGTGAATTGGCTTCTTTCGGGGGCAGGTCAGCTCGCGTGTTAAACATTCGTAATTAGAAGAAACAGAGGAGAATAAATATCAGGTACTCTGTTTAAAGAAGCAGCCAGTTTGTGAGATGATTTGATTCTGTACTCATCAGGGTAGTCTTTACTTCTCCCTGAAATGTTTTGTGGAGTAAGATGGTCTCTCATTTACCTACTTCCTTAAAAAGAAATGTCAGGCACCTAACTTAGTTGTCTTCACCTCAGGAGAGAAGGGAAATTCTCGTCATTCTTGATGTGGGATTCCCCTCCTTTCCTGTCCTTTAAGACGTCTTGTAGACTTCATTGCTGTTTGGAATCCATTTCTCTAATCTCCAGATTCTTAACCTCATTCCAGTAGTTTATGGTTCGTCTTGGCTAGATTTAACGATGAAATTTGAAATCATATATTGCTTTACCAACCATTACATTATCATTCAAGTGTGCCTTTATCGTAGATTGGAGTGGCCCAGGAAAGAAAAAAAATGCTCGTTGAATGCAATAAGTGTTAGGTAGGGTTACTTGGCCCTACTCTCCAAAGAAAATGAGATACAGTCTCAGACTAAAGTACTTTGAGGGCTTTATTATGAAAATCATAGCCCCTCCAATAACTATGCAACATGACATCTGCTTCCTATACTTAATTCTTTAGGAGACTTCTGGTCGAGATTATTAAAGCCACCATTAGTGATTCAGATTTAAGAGTGTTTAATGTGACGTTTAGGCTGTAGCTAGGAGTGTGGGGGTGGGGATCTCACCTTGCAACCTTAAATCAGCTTTTCTTTAGATGAGTTGCAAAATGTGGTTAATTCAATTTCTTTCTGTGCATCTATTTTATCCATGACTGCTTTTTTAGGGGAGATATTTTTAAACTAGCTCACATTTACTGTTTATATTTGAGTACAACTGATAGAAATTATCAGATGCTTTACAAATTCTCCCACATGTAGGGTGACCATACACCTATTGCCAACCAGGACACTTTTGAGAGTAAATGAGGGCACCAATAATTATGCCAGGATTGTAGGGGTTTCAGCCTCCTGGATGATGATTATTACACTGCCTTATAGATTGGCATCTTATTTAGTTTGAGCCTTGGGCTATTTTCCCCACTGCTCAGAATTCTCATTGATAGGTTTCTCACGGAAGGTTACTTGGCTGGATTTCGTATCATTGAAATGTTTAAATGTCACCTCAGAGACACCTTCCCAGAGGTCACAGTCTAAGAAGTCACTCTTTTTTCTGCAGAGGACCTTGTCTCTTTTCCTCTGAATTGTCAGCTCTGTAACAGCAGAGACCTGGGCTGCTGTTAGTATTCTCAGTGTCTAGAAGTATATTTGGCACATAGTGGTGATTGAGCAGTTTGTGAAAGGGAGTTAAATTGGAGCTTACTTACACTTAAGGCAGAAAATTAACAGATACTGTATTCTTAGTGTTGGTTAATGTGAACAGAATCAAGTTATAAGATTGTGAAACATGAACCCCTCATTCCCTTACTTTAGCTCTATGCCTTTTGGGGGAGGAGGGAGCAGGGTGATCATTTGTCATAGTACTTGGTACCAGGTATTTTAAAACTACTTTTTTACACAGTTGCTAAATAAACCTGTGGAAATCATTACCCTGGACTGTTGTATAAGCCAAACATACATATAGATTGAGAGCAGAGTCTAGATTCATCTCAGGTTGATGGAGCCTTTTATCAGTTAATGTCAGGTACAGTGGTAAACTGCAGGATTTCTTGATATAGAGAGCATCTCTGGTGCTCTTAACCCCCTTTCAAAGGCCAGGTACCCCAGCTGGACTGGACAGTTGTTCTCACCCACCTTGGGGGTAGTTAAAACTGAGAATAAATAATTATTTTCCCCATCTTCCTAAAACCTCAATTCAAGATTTAAGATATTTTATTCATTTGGGGCATCTTTTAGTCATTCATGTTCTACATCTGAACCATTCACTTCGTTGTTTTTGTGTCCTGCATCACCTTACCCAGGATATACACAAATAAATATTTAAATAATACAGGATATAAACAAAATATAAAGCCATAGAAGTTCCTTAAGTCCTGTTGGAATGGTATTGCATACACATATAAAAATTATTAAATCGCATTTAAGGCACATATAATTTCTTAAAGGCAGGCTGCTTAGTGAAGTCGTTTTAAGTTATTGAAATTTGCGGTAAGCCTTTCTGATGCTGTCTAATTTTGTAATACTAAATAGCTGATGATGGTACATAATACCAAAAAAATGAACTGAATGGTTCAGATTTAGAATGTTCATTAACAGCATTTTCCCAGTAAATACTGCTTTCAAGATAAAGTAATAGTTTGCTACAATTTTAACACTTTTTGCTTAACCTCTAATATTGCGTGTACTACAAGATGTTGTACACAAGATTTAGTACAAGATATTGAGTACCCTCAAGGTTGCACTTGAACAGCCTGTTAATAAACTGGCAGGATGTGCTGTGCTTTGCAGATAAAACGAAACTGTACTGTTTGTAATGAATCATTTGATGCTTCTAATAAGCAAAATAATTCTTATTTACATGTAGTGTTTCAAGTGTGAGAACTCAGAATATGACTGTTGACCTTCAATTAGTATGTATCTTTTAAGAGGTGTTTGTTGCAGGTATTTTGAAAGATTTGAGAAAACTTAAAATATTCTCACAACCTCCCACTCCCCCCTACCCTTTGTTATTTACAGGTTTCCCAGGCTGCTGCAGATTTGAAACAATTCTGTCTGCAGAATGCTCAACATGACCCCCTGCTGACTGGAGTCTCTTCAAGTACAAATCCCTTCAGACCCCAAAAAGTCTGTTCCTTTTTGTAGTGAAACTAATCTTTGGAGGTAAGTTTCCTTATATTAAAATAACAAAACCCCACACAGCAGGA
>NW_006441955.1:29499116-29546567 GCF_000325575.1 Pteropus alecto | reverse complement strand
AATAACTGGTCAAGTCTTTTTCTTTGTAGCACTTACAGATTGTGTAAGATATCCCAGCAGTATTGTTTGGCACAAGTTTCCAGTCTTTTTGTTTTGTGAGGAAGTGAGGATTGATGAAATTTACTGATTGAGTAGTCACAAAGGTTGTTTCTCTTTTACCATAAGGAAGGTTAAATAGGATTTAATAACCATAAAGAGGGTATTAGTTACTAGAAAATTCCATTTTTGTGACAAGCCATGTTACTTTCCATAACATTGGCCTAATGGTGTGTTTGGGGATCCTTAAATGCTAGTTTAATTTTTGTGTACCTAGCAGATAGACAGTTTTTAAAAATCTGCAGTGTTTATGGAGACTTCTAAAGTACTGCCAATTGCTTTGGACTACTTCTGATGTTATTGCTCTCATAGAACCCAGCTATAGGGGAGCATAGGAAAGAATTAGAAGAGTCTTGAATGTAACAGAAAATGAAATAGTTGAATAAGGTGACTTCTATATTTTATTCTGTACCGTCCAGATCAAATGTCACTGTGTGCAAAAACCTGGTAGTCCAAAAGAGATGTGACCAAAAATATGCTACCAATAATTTAAAATGTAATCCAAAGGTGCTATCCTTTAAAAATCCATAGTCCTGTAGTCAGGGTGCTCCCTAGAGACCTAAGAAACAACCTTAAACTAATAGTGCTTTAAAAAAAAACAAACAACGAAGACTTTGCTATGGCACACAACCTTTACAAACAGAATAACTTCTCAAAGTCCAGGAAGCTGCTTCCTAAAATACCGTGGTACACAGTTGTGCCCTCCCTAATTAAGCTTTGTAGACTTGGGAGTGTCCAGGAAGTCTGTATAAGTACAGCATGTTTCCAGTAAATACAATAATTGGTTAAGTTGGTTAAGATTTTTGAAGCACCAGGGGACAAAAACACCACCTTTGAGTAACAGGTTCTTCATAAGGAAGTAATTCTTTTTAATACTCTAGCTCCTTCATATTTAAGTTTAATAGGTTCCTTGCTTCTGGCAGTATTCTACATGGCAGTTTTTGGAAATTTCATATTATGGTTTATTAAAGATCCTTTTAAATCTCTGTTCCAGTTATATTCACTTTACAGAATAGTTTTATTTGATATAAAATACTGATAAGAAGCCTGGTTTCTTAACTGGCTGTTAATAGGAGTCTACATTTCACAGAAGTCTACAGTATTTAAATGACTTAATGTTATAAATACGGCTGGAATAACCCAGATTTCAAAGTAAAATAATGGCTATTAATCCTGGCAGTATAATAAAAGCTTTGTGGATATTAAGATTTGAAACACTGGGCTAGGAAAATATTTTGATGTAAAAGCATTTTTTCTCAAATTTGAATGTATCTATAAATCACTTTGTTAAAATGCAAATTGTAATTCAGGAGTTCCGAAGTAGACGCTGCATATCTTACAGCCTACCAGGTTAACTGTTGCTGGTGGTTGTAAGCCCACGTGAGTGGCATGGATGCAAAGAATCTACATTGTCTTTAAACTCATAGTTTTTAAAAACATACGGTTTTTATATATTTTAGAAAGCACAGGTAATTTTGCAACAGGATAGTTCAAGGAAAACAAAAATTACTATGATCAACATACCTAGAAATAACCATTGTTAACAGGTATTTCCTTTTAAGAGAATATTAGTTTTTAAAAATGAGGATCATAGTATGTAGTTTTTCATTCTGCTTTTTAAAAACATCATATATAAACCTTGGGGTTTTTTAAAATCCATTCCTCTGTTGATTTGCATTTAGGCTATTCTAGTTCTTTGCTGTTAAAACATCACTAGTCATTATCCATGTACACATTTTACTTTGTGAATAGGTTTATTTAGGTAAATAGAAGTGTGATTGCACCTTCTACCTTAGTAGATATTGCTAAATTGCTCTCCCCATACTACTGCTCATTTTCTAGGGGTCTTCTGATTTTTCTCAGCCTCAAGATTTTTATATTAACCTTTTTTTTATTAAGATACAGAGTGTATTTTGGCGATGATCTTGGCAAATAAATCTTTAAATCTGTTTATAAACCATAAATAACACATACTTTAGAGTGGTTGTGAAAATTAAGAGAAAGTTACATTTTACACCATAGTCTTTTCTCATCTTAATTCTCATTTGTTTCTAGAAACCTTATGACATGTCTTTTTTTTAAAATAGGTTTAATTGAAAGTACTTTATAAACTGACATTTAGATAAATGCCCTAAAAAGTAATGCAAGATGTATTGCTATTCAGAAAAACTATTGTTCTTTGACACTTTAGCCTAATTCACTTTTTTTTTCCATTTCAGGTTTTCTAAACCACTTTTCATGAACCAGTGAATATTCAAAGGAGAGCTAAATTTGAAGCTTGTACAAAAAGCTTATGCCTGTAACACGTGCCATACTATACACAAACTTCTGCTTTTGTCAGTCCTTAACATCTACCTCTCTGAATTTTCATGAATTTCTATTTCACAAGGGTAATTATTTTATACACACTGGCAGTTACAATAAAATACTTAGTATTAAAATTTTTTTGCTTAATTATTGTTATTAAATACAGTGTATTTATTTGTTTTGAGCACCTAAGATAAATGACAATTTTCTCATTGTCATTATGGGTTACGTTTTTAGTTTGTTCCGCCAACTTTTCTCACATAACTTTATGGCATATGTTTGCAAGACTGCTAGAGAAATAAAGGGTAAGTTGCTAACTTTTGTTATTTTAAGGCTCAGAAAGTGGCTGTTAATAATACTAGTTTCTATTCATGAGTATTTTTAGGGTTAACTTTGTTTTAATAGATATTTCTAAAATTCCTTTGTAGGGGTATTACCATTATACCTATTACCATTACACCTTAAAAGTTATTTACTTCATAACAGATGGCTTTCCTAATAAGGATAGTAGAGAAAAACTGGATGTAAGAATTCTAAGACATAAGAAAAACTTCAGAATTCAAGACCATTCTTGACTAGAGTACTACAGTATAATGTAATGAGGCACAAAGTAGCAAGAAAAAAGGAACCAAAGATTAGCTTCTATAATTTGCAACCCTGCTTTAAGTTCTTGGTAAACCATTTGGCTTTAAAATTTTTACCTCTCTGAAAGGCTTAAGGGAATGTTAAAACATCCCACCATAAACCTGTCCTCTACTCATTCAGGAAATGGAGTTTAAAACTCTGCCAGATCCAAGATTAATCTGGTAGAAAACCAGTGAGTTGGTTACACAATAATCCACCAAGCATTGTATTTTTCTCTAGCCCACATGTTCCATGAAAGTGCAAATGGGAAAGTTAGTTTGAATCTTGATTCCAACTTGTTATTCAACTTGTTATTTTTGTTAACCAAAAATAAAATAATTAAATTTTAGGAAACCTATATTGCAACTTCTAAACTTTTACCAAAATGACTTTTATTTGTATTTTCTACAGCAGTGTAAGTGGCAATTTGTCTAGACATAAACAAGGTTTATAAAATCAGCAAATGCCATTTTGAAAAGGGTCTTCTTTCACAATTTCAAGGTAGGCCCATTCAGCAAAATCCAGTACTATTCTCTCAGTACTTCATAAATGGAATTTTCTTCTACTTGTATCCATTTCCCGGGGCTGAAAATTAGGAGGAAAAAAGTTAGTAAACAATCCATGGGTAGCTGCTAAAAAACTGTCTCTGAAGACTGAACAGTTATTAGGTCTAATATGAAAGGTACCTAAAGTTACAGTTCGAACATATGTGAGTAATATATATAAAATTTTAAAAGTAACACTTAAGTGGATAACTTTTCTAGAAAAAAGAATGTTTTAAAATAATGAAGTTTTCATTTATGATTTAAGATAATCTCCAAACTTCTACAAAAATTGTACACAGTAGTTCAAGCATGCACCAATAGTTCAGGGTAATACAGGCTTATAAACACATTTCTGGGGCCTGCTCCCTAAGTTGCAGATTCAATAAGTCTGTTGCCCAGCAAGTTCCTAAGTGATGCTGCTGGCTTCACTTTGAGAACAACTTGATTGTTAGGATACTTCAGAAGAACCAGACCCAAAAGCTACATCAGAGAATGGTTCTTTCTAGTTCGTGGGAAAGAAATTCAGAATTATAACTTATTAAGGTATAAACACTCAAAAAGTATACATGCTTTCTTACTCCATACCTTTAAAATCATCTAAATGGCTTCTCAGAGAGTGAGCACATACCTTATGGACCCATTCATATTCTCCATATTTAGAATCAAAGGTTCCTTTCTGAAGAGATCTTAATTTTAAGGTAAAACGTGGTCCAAGTTCCTGAATTCCCACTTTCTTTTCACTCTTGAATATGTATCTTTAAAATTAAAATAAAAGTTAAGGAAATTAGTCTGCATAAACCCAACTTATTTACTTACAATTAATGACAGGGTCCAAAAGATAATTTACTTTTCATCTATAATACCTGTCACAATATATTAAAAATGAGGCTTATGTTAAAAATATATTTCATGATTGAAGTCAAAGTCCAAGAAGTTAAAGTATCTTCCTCACCTGTGAAATCTGAAGAAGATATAATCCCGTTGATTGTGAAACGTGGCAACCTGCCTTCCAATAAATTGAGGATTATGGGGAAAGAGAGATGCAAACATCCTTCCAATAGAATGGCCCAGCCGTGTTGTAAAATTATTCAGAATTATTTCAGGTATGTGTTCTGTGGGGTCTTTGCCTCTTCTCTACAAAAATTATGAAAAATCATGTTAATTGGCAAAACTATCATAATTTTTAAGTTTTTTAATATACGTGACAAATTTGAAAATTTTTAAGTAATTTTAATGACAACCAGATGGCTTATCAAAATTCACGAAATAAGTATTTTAATGTGTCATGGATGTACCAAAAAGAAAGTAATGAAGGGCTATTGCCTGTTCGCCATAATTCAATTACAAGTCTCACAAGAAAACTGTCAGTATATAAAACTTGCTTTAATGAGGAAAGCAAATACCATTATTAAAATCAATCAGTAACAGCATCTATTTAAGCAAATACTGTGAGACCACTGCCAATCAAGGAAAGCATAAAACTTACCTTAATTTCTTTACGCAGACGAACACTGCTCATTTTAAAATGAGCAGTTGGGCCACTTGGCAAGTGACTCAGAATTAATCCATCTGTTCATAAAGCTAAGATCACACTGAACTCTGTAACCTAAATCTTAAAACTGTTTAAATAATTGGTCCTCTGTATGCCCACAGGCTCCTGAAATCTGTAGCTAGGTGAACAGCGGGGTACAGGTATTCCTCTGGGGGAGTGAAATTGTCTTGGCATATGCCAAACTTGTCACTTATTTGAGTTGTAGCCATATAAATGCCTTTATTTCCAACTAATCCATTAGCTCTTGGAAGACAGATTTGTTTTAACAGCATGTCTACCACATAGCAGATTATCATTAAATATTTGAATTCTTTTTATCCCCCACCCAAAATTTACCACAGGCTCAACTTCATGAGGCACAGCCAAAAGTATTCCTGCATCATTTGCTCTTTGGAAAAAATAGTATCTTAAGGGGTTAAGAGAGGTAAAAGTCATTTCTTATGACCTAAATCAAGGCTTTAATCCTTTCTAGAATATTCCCACTAAATTGTGGTTTGTGTCAAAAGCAAACTACAGAATCCAAAGATCAGCTCCTAAGTACCTGCACTGTACAAAAATGTTTTGTTATTGCTAATTTTTAACACAAACCATGTAAAATAGGAGTCCTTAAAAAACAAAGGATACTTGGTGTTTTACGATCTTCATTAATAACAATCAGATCTGTGAAATCCCTGGAGATACACTGTGGAATAATTTTTTTCAGAGCCAGTCCTCTTCTGTAATAAACGTGTGAGTTTGGTATAACTGTGGATAGCTGTTCACAGAGTCGTACTGTTCTCTGTAAAACAAAAAACAACAATCCTCAAAAGTAAAAATAAAAATCTTAGGTGATATATATTTATAAGGAAAGGTATAATGATGTTAGTAATAGAGAGCAAGGATAAGGAAAGAAGAAAATCTGAACAGTGTTTCATCCTGTACTTAAGGCTGATCATCCTAAAAGTAGTGGCTCTCAAGTGGTGATTATGCTCCACTAGGGGACCTTTGGCAATGTCTGGAAACATTTTTGGTGATAATGGGTTCAGGGATGGCTAGTACTGGTATTCTAGTGGATAGAGGCCAGGGATACTGCTGAACATCCTATAACGAACAGGACAACCCCCATAACAAAAAGTTATCTAGCCCAAAATGTTAATAGTGTTGAAGATGAAAACCGTATGCTGAAGAATCATGCTTAGTGAACCTATATTGCTTCACCAGTATAACATTTTATTTAACCTATTCATAGCATTATCTAAGGGAATTACTAATAATTTAACTCTTGTGAACTGAGTTCTTTTAAATAGACTAATAAAATAAAATTAGGAATTTAAGAACTATACTGATTAATGTATTTATTACCCCATGAGGTCTATCTGATGTTGTGATGAGAATCTTGGGAGAAGTTTGTCTGTTGAAGTAAGAAGCAAATTCATCTGTAGCTTCATCAAAAGCAACCTGAGAACAGAAAGAGAAAATTTTACATCAAATATGCTACTGGACCAAAATTTTAAAAGTAGTTCTAGAAGGATTCTATGATAGTGATTACCTAACTGACAGGATTTAAAGAAGGCCTAGGAGGGACTTACATTAATGGCAACACAAAGAAGTGGGTGATTTCCTTTATATAGAAATACAAGTATAAAATTGGAAAAAATGTCAAAAACAATTTCAGGATACAGACTGAGGTACATTCTTGGAAAAAAAATGGTACAGCTATAGCCAGGAGTATCAGGAATCTTGCCTGGAGCTACTCCATTTCCCGCATCAACCTAACTGGTGAAAACAGTAACTTTACCAACTTCAGGTCTGATGTTAAGAACCAATGACCCTGAATCCAGAGGTGGTGGACTCAATTCAGGTTGGGAGCATGGGTGGGTATGTGTGTAAACCCCAGTCAAAGGTTACAGGCCCATTTTAGAGTAAGTGTGGAAATTTAAAGGAGCCAGAAATTTAAGAGTTCTAGAAGAGAAAGAGCCATAGAGAGGCAACATAATCTTTCCACAAATCCCTAGCTGACAGCTAAACTACACATGAGACACCTGAGAATCCAGAGCACACGCGCAGCAAGGGAGACCTAAGCACTGGCTGCAACTTTAAATACATTCAACCCACACACAGCTTGTCAGAAGCTATGTATGTCTTAGTGACTCAAGGTATCTCAACACAACCTCTATCTAAATCACTAACTGAATATTAAGTGTTACAAACCCAGGGGAAATCTCTAGGGAGTTAGGTTAAAAATAACAAAAAATATGTAGAGACATAGTGCTATTAAGGAGACAGAGCCCACAGTTTAGTTCTAGGCAAGTTACTAAAACAAAAAATGCCAATAACCCTTAAAAATAAGTCTAGTTAGTGCAATATGTTGTCTAAAATGTCCAGTTTTCAACCAAAAACATCAGATAAGCAAAGAAACAAGAATGACCTATAATCAGAAAAAAAGCACTCAATAAAAATTGAGTAGGCCTATATGTTGAATTTAGTGAAAATTTTAAAGCAGCTATAATAAAAATATTCAAGGAATTGAAAATATGGATATAAAAGATCTGAAATGGCAGAAAAGCCAATGAACTAGAAAAAAGACTAATAAATAATATCCAGTCTGCAGAACAGAGCAATCAATCACAGAAAAAGAAGCAAAGCTGGAGAAATTTGGAGGACAATGTTAACTATTTCAGCAGCGTGTGAAAGGGAGTCCCAAAATGAGAGGTTTGAAAAGAGCAGAAAAAAATAGTTGAAGGAATAATTGCTGAAAAATCTCCAGATTTGATGAAAAACTTGGCTCTCCAAGCTCAACAAAACTCAAGTCAGATAAAATGAAAGAACACTACTTAAACACATCAGAGTCAAACTGCTAAAAACCAAAATCAGATGAAATTTTGAAAAATATTAGAAAAAATAAATCATGTACAGGGGAAATAATAAAGGTCACGATACAATGGAATATATTCAAAATACAAAAAAAGCCAAGGATTCTATAGTCTACAAAATTATCTTTAAAAAATGAAGGCAAAATAAGTACATTTTCACATAAAAACAGATAACTGCTATTTAGACCTGATATAAAAACAGATTTAAGGAAATCCTACAAGTTAAAAGAAAATGACACTAGATAGTAACTTGAATCCAGAGGAAGGAAAGAAAAAACGGTAAATATGAAGATAAACACATAAGACTGTGTTTGTGTAGACTCTTAATATCTTTAAAAACAAAAGATTGTTTAAAGCAGTAATTACAACACTAGATCTGCAACATAAACAGAAGTAGTATATGTGACAATAACAGCATGAGCAATAGTGGAGGAAATGAAGCTACATAGCAAGTGTAAACTTGCTATGTTTTACTAGAATTGTGTATTTACTTGAAGTAGATGGTATTAAAGGCGCATGATGTAATTCTTAAAGAAACTACTAAAATATATATATAGCTTAAAAGATCAAGAAGAATTAAAACAGCATATTAAAAATATTTAATAAAAAAGGAAACAGTTAAGGAGGAACAAAAAATATATAAAGATATAAGTTGTGGAAAAAAGGAAAATGGCAGGGTTAAGATGGCCTAGTAGGTAGACACTGTCCTTGCCTCCTCTCACAACCACACCAAAATTACAGCTAAACTATGGAACAACCATTATTGGGAATTGCCTGGGGTCTGGCTGAACAGAGGTCCTACAACTGGTAACATACATAAGAGACCACATTGATACTGGTAGGAGGGGCGGAGATGTGAAATCTGCTGGTCCCACAACCATGTATGGTAGTTGAGAATCAGGAGAGATATCTGGGTTGTGGAGGTCCCCCTAAGAAGCAAGGGGTCCCGGCCCCACACTGGGCTCCCTAGTCCGGGGTTTCAGTACCAAGAAAAGAAGTCCCCACAACCTCAGCTGATACAGTCTTATGGGATCTCCCTTGTAGGACTGAATCAACAATTTAGAAGATAAGGTAGAAGACACCCAATCAGAACAGCAACAAGAAAAAAGAATCCAAAAAACATGAGAATTCAGTTTAAGGGGCCTCTGGGACAACATCAAATATACCAACATTCACATCATAGGGGTACCAGAAGAGAGAAGGAGAGCAAGGAACTGAAAACCTATTTAAGGAAATAATGATAGAAAACTTCCCTAACCTGGTGAAGGAAACAGACATATACAAGCCCAGGAAGCACAGAGAGTCCTAAACCAAATGAACCCAAAGAGGCCAACGCCAAGACTCATCATAATTAAGTGCTAAAGCTTAAAGACAGAATCTTAAAAGCAGCAAGTGATAGACAATTACAAGGGAGCTCCCATAAGACTGTCAGCTGATTCCTCAACAGAAACTTTGCAGGCCAGAAGGGACTAGTACAAAATATTCAAAGTGATGAAAAGCAAGGACCTACAACCAAGATTACTCAGCAAAGCTATCATTTAGAATCAAAGGACAGATGAACGGCTTCCCAGACAAGAAAAAGCTAATGGAGTTCTTCACCAAACCAGTATTATAAGAAATGCTGGAGAGATTTCTCGAGGAAGATGAAAAGATTAAAAATGTGATTTAAAAAATGGCAATAACTACACATCTATCAACAATTACTTCAAATTAGAAAGGATTAAATGCTCCAATCAAAAGATAGGGGGGCTGAATGGATAAGAAGACAAAACCCGTACATATGCTGCCTACTGGAGACTCACTTCAGATTGAAAGACACACACAGACTGAAAGTAAAGGGAAAAAGATATTTTATGAAAATGAAAATGGAAAAAAAAAATCTGGGACTAGCAATATTTATACCAGACATAATAAACTTTAAAACAAAAGTTATAATAAGAGACAAAAAAGGACCCAGTAATCCCACTTTTGGGTTTTTATCTGAAGAAACCCAAAATACTACTTTGAAGGGACATGTACATCCATATGTTAATTGCAGTATTATTTACAAGAGCCAAGATATGGAGGTAACCTGAATGTCCATCAATGGATAAATGGATAAAGAAGAGGTGGTACACATATACAATTAAATATTACTCAGCCATAAAATAATCTTGCCATCTGCAACAACATGGATGAACCTAGAGGGTATTGTACTGAGTGGAGTAAGTCAGACAGCGAAGGATAAATGCCATGTGATTTTTCTTAAATGTAGAATCAAAAGAGCAAAATAAAACAGAAATAACCTCATAGATACAGAGAACATTTTGAAGGTTGCCAGATGGAAGTGGCATTGCAGAGTGGGTTAAAAAGGGGAGGGGATTAAGAAGTACAAATTGATATTTACAAAACAGTCGTGGAGCTGTAAAGTATTATATAAGGAATACAGTCAATAATATTGTAATGACTATGGTGTCAGATGAGTACTAGATTTATCAGAGTGATCACTTCTTAAGTAATATAAATGTCTAATCACTATGTCGTACACCTGAAACTAATATAATATTGTATGCCAACTATAATTGAAAAAAAAATTTAATATAAAAAAAAGGCAAATGCATATCTTTATCAAAAGTAATTTTAATTTTCAGACTGAATAGAAAAGCAACATCCAACCATATGCTTTCTGTACATGACACTTTAAATTCAAAGACACGAAGTGGTTGAAAATAAAAGCATGGAGAAAAAATTACGCCAGAAAGGTATAATCATTATAAACGTATATGCACCTAACATAAGAACTCCCAAAAAGACAGGAAGCAAAACTGAAAGGAATGGAAGAAATGAACAATTCAACAATTATAGCTGGAGATTTCAATACTCCTCTCTCAGTAACTGATATGACTAGAAAGACATTCATCAATATAGAAAACATGAACAATACAATCAACTTGAAACAACTCTTATAACAGCACAATACATATGTTTTTCAAGGGCACATGGAGACCATTCTCCAAAATAAATATGCTAGCACATAAAACAGTCTCTTTAACTGAAAAAGACTAAAAGTACATTCCACAACCACAATAAAATATTAGAAATCAACAGCAGAAAGAAATCTGGGAAATCCTAAAATATTTGGAAATTAGCACACATTTTAAAAATCAACAAGATGAAGAAATCAAGGGAAATTAGAAAATATTTTGAACGGAATGGAAATGAAAACAAAAAAGATAACAAAATTTATGGGATGTTGCTAAAGCAGTGCTCAGGGGAAAAAACAGCTTAAGTGCTTGTATTAGACAGAAAGAAGTATAAAATCAATAATCTTTCATCTTAAGAAGTTAGGAAAAGAGCAAATGAAACCCTAGGTAGGTGGAAGAAAAGAAATAGGGATTCGGGGGAAAACTAATTAAAAAACATACATCAAGCAAAAAACTAATGAAATTATAAGATATCAACTCTTCTATTAAGAGAGATATTAAGATTTGAACAATAATGATAAGAACACATCTTAACAGTTGTGGGATATACCAAAAATGGTACTTAGAGAGAATTTTGTGGCCTTAACTGCTCTTATATTAGAAAAGATGAAAAATCAATCAAATAAATAAAAACAGAATACACTCAAGAGTGCAGAAACAAAGAAAGAATAAAGAGAAAGTAAGCTATAAATGAATTCGAAAACAAAGATTCAATAGGTAAGATCAAAGAAAAAAGCAGTTTGAAAAAAATAACAAAATAGATATATCTTTGGTGAAAAGCTCAAAGATTAGGAATGAAAAGGGGACATTACTACAATCTCACCATGAACACAGGTGTATATTTCTTAGCAAAGTATTAACAAACAAAAACAATGTATAAAAGAAAGATATAACAACATAACTAAACTGGATTTATCCCAAGAATTCAAAGAGGTTTAATATTAGAAAATCTATTTCATTTACTACTTTAGTGTAAGAAAAGAAACCTGTTCACTCATCTCACTACTGGCAGAAAAAGTGATTAATTACCTCAATGTTTGCAGAAAAAGCATCGATAACATTCTACATTCATTTATGATAAATAAAATCAGCAAAAAAAGAAAAATGGAATTTCCTTAATTCATAAGAAGACTATATCATTAATATATCACAAATATTAATGATGACACATTAGAAATATTCTCTTTAAAATCGGGATGCCACCAGTGCCTTTTCTATTTATTTGACATGCTAGAGGTTCTAGTCAGCATAAAAATGAGAAAGGAAAAAAAAAAAATCACCCCCAGGCTGATGAACTCTGGGACAAAACGAAACCGATATTCAGACCACTTCGCTTTGATAGATCCTGCTGCTCGGCTGTTTTAAAAAAAAAAAAAAAAAAAAACAACCTAATGGATTGAAAGTAAAAAACAAAAGATTTACCTAAACATGAAAACAATATTCAGACAAATTATTAGAAATGAATCTGATAAACTACTGGTTAGAAGATCACTATCTAAAAATCAACTGCATTTTTATAAATTAGCAAATAAAACAATTTTGAAAGAGATATGATTTACATTGATAAGAAAAAAGATAACCAGGAATAGCTCTAATAATTTATGTGTAAAACTTATATGAAGAAAATTATGAAATTCATTGAAATACATTTTAAGTATTTAAAGACCTAAATCTACTTTAGTGCAATATATAATTTTATATGGAAGACCTAAAGTCCAAGAAGAGAACATACTTGAAGAGAGGGATATGAGGATGGGGTTGAGGAGGGACATCTTGCCCTAACAGGTTATCAAAACTTATCATGAAGCTAAATAATTAAAAATATAAAGAAGTGATAACAGTGACAAACTGACCAAGCAAGTAGAAAGCACAGAAAAGGGCCAAGCATGTATGGATACTTGATATATGATACAGCATTACAATTCACTTTGGGGAAAGGTTGCACTACTCTAAAAATGGTGCAAGGGAAAGTCGTATATATGGTAGGGGGAAGAGAACTGGCAGGGGAAGAAAGAAATTGGTTTCTTTTCTCACACCAAACAGAAAAATCAATTCCTGATGATTAAGTATGTAAATGTGAAAGGCAACTCTTCAATTATTTTAGGAAGAAAAACATGAGAACTTATGATCACGGGAAAATTTCTCACATATGACAAAAAACCATTAACTATTTAAAGTTTAAAATCTATGTTAAGGACTTTTGTTCATCAAAAGGCATACAAAGTAAAAAGAACCACAAACTGGAAGATACTTATAACATATATAAAGGATTAGCATCCAAACTATAAAGAGAAGTTTTACAAATCAGTAAAATATACTACAGGATAGAAAATTTGGGCAAAAGACATAAGCTTGGCATATCTTTACCAAAAACACAGTACATATATAAAAAGATGCTCAATCACGTTAAAAATCAGGGAAATGCAAACTCAAACCACAATGAGTTAGCCCTTTATCACTAGTTTGAATATACCAAACATTGGTCAGAATGTGGATGACCAAGAACATTGTTCTTATACTATGGGAGTGCAAAATGACACCACAACTACTTTGCGAAACATTTTGGCACTATCATGGAAAGTCGAACATTTACACACCCCATGATTCAACAAATTTTCCCCTAGGTAAATATTTAGGGAATCTTTTACATATATGTAGCCCCTGTATGTCTATGATCCCCTATCTATCTCCAGTCATATCTCGTCAAGGACAATTCATCCTTCTAATTGATCAGGCTAAAAAACTCAATATCATCTTTGAATCCTCTGTCATATCCCATATCCCCATATCCAATTGATCAAGAAATTCGAGTAGCTCTAATTTCAAAATATACCCAGGGGGGAAAAAAAAAAAACAAACCCAACTCAATCAGATCAATTCTCAACACTCAAGTCATGACCATCATCATCATCATCATCATCGTCTCTTTCCTGGATTACGTTAGCAGCTTCCTAAACTAGTTTGTCTACTCGGGCTTCTTTACTGTTCCTCAAAAACATGCTAAGCATACTCCTGCTTTAGAGCTTTTGCACTGGTTGTTGCCCCATTCTGGAGTACTTTTCACCCAAAGATGGCTAATTTCTTTGTATCCTTCAAGTCTTTGCTAAAAGATCATCTGCTCAATAACATGTACCTTGACCACTGTGTATGAAACTGCAACCCTAACCCACAGAAAAATGGGCAAGAGACAAGAACAAATAAATGATTAAAAAGAAAAAAAGATGTTCAACCCCATTCATAACAAGAGAATATCAAATTAAAACTACACTAAGATAAATTTATCACCTATCAGACTAGAAAAAATTATTTGTAATTGCAAAATCTTGGGTGAGTTTGAAGAGTAACATACATTTATGTAATCTTAAAGTATCCACTCCCCCAAATACTTATTAATTACAAAGGGAAAAATAGTAACTGTGATGAAGAAATCTGTCAGACACTTTAACCAAGTGATGAAAGTTAACACAACCAGTAATAGGAAAATCAACAACGTGACTCCTAGTAAGAGGCACTGAAAATAACATCACATCTGTAGTCAAAAGTACATAAACTGAATATAATCATGAGCAACATCAAACTCATGTTTAGTGACATTATACAAGAGTACCTGGACTGTACTCTTCAAAAATGTCAATGTCATTAAGAGCAAAAACCATCTGAGGATCTGTTCCAAATTAAAGGAGGTTAGAGTCATAATGGAGTGAAATGCATGAGCCTGGATTTTTCTTTTGCTAAAAATGACATCCTTGGGAAAGTGGTGACATCTGTATAACCTTTATAGATTAGATAATATTGTATATCAATATTAATTTTCTGATTTTGATAACTGTACATTGTGCTTATTTAAAAAACACTTTTATAGGTAAAATACACTAAAATATATAGGAGTAAAAGGGCTTCATGTCTGCCACTTACTGTCAAGCATTTCAGAGAGGATATAAATGAAAGCCAAATGTGGTACAATTTAACATTTAGGAAATCTGGGTGAAGGGTATATATAAATTTCTATTTTTCTATTAAGTCTGAAATTATGTCAAAATAAATAAAATGTATATACACATACAAACGTCTATACATATAAAATTGCAAGCTCTCTATTCCAGGTAGTCTTAAATCTCTTTCATCCCATTTGTTAATTCTAGCAACCTACCACCTACTAACATATAATTTATTTATTATGTTCATTGTTTGTCTCTCTTCCTAGAATATAAGCTCTAGGTGGGCAGAAATTCTGTGTGTATACGTGTAAGCACTGCGTATTGATAGATCCCATGTGCACTGATGGATCCCAAGTCCCTAAAAAGATCCCAATAGATAGCAGGCAATCAATAACCACTTGGTGGAAGACTAACTGAATGAATGAATGAGTATACCAGGAGATATGTGAAAGAATGTTGACAAAAGCATTGTTTGAAAGCAAACAAAACCAAGTTTCCTGTACAAAATTTAAAAATTATATACAAAGTTTTAAAAACTGCCATTCTCTCACTGTATTGTTGTAAACTAAAGAGAAAATGTGAAAAGTAGGTTATTTTGAAACCAAGAGTTTTATAAGGACACAAAAAACCTCCACCAAATAGTTATCAAAATGTCTAACAAATACTATAAAATTCTATAGTATGTGAAATGCTTATCAAATGATATAAAAAAGTACTATAAAAGATATTAAATGACAAAAAAGTTTAAACATAAAATATAATACATTTCTAGAAAATAAATCACTTTTCCATAGCATTGTTGGGAAATTTAAGTATTAAATAATCTAGAGCAAATATGATATTTTGCCAACATTATATAGCTCAATCAGTCCATTATACAATTCACAAGCCAGTATGTCAACATATGAACAGATAATTTATCAAGTGTGGTCATCCAAATTTACTTAAGACTTCTAACATTACCTCTTCATCATTAGGGTCTACTGTGGTTTCATCATACACTCGCTGGTTGTCAATGGTCTTGGGTATAGGCTTTGGCGGAGCCTAAGTAAAACACAAAAGATTAAGTTGTAAAAGCATTTTACATAAATAATTTTGCATTATGGTTAGGGAATAATAACAGAAATCTGCAAACAATCCCAAAACTCTATCTGTTCCTTATTTCAATGTACTGCTACAACAACCTTAACAATATTGATTAAAAGGCTTTTTAACTCTCTAAGCAGAAACATATACATACTGAAAGAATTGCTAACATTGGATGAAATGGCTTAAAACCAGACAGAAGAAACAGAGAGAAGAAACTGAGATCAAAATAACTATCCATTAAGAAGAAAAATAACAAAATGAATATAATTACAAAAGCACATATACATGTAGCTTTGTTCTAATACTTCCAGAAAGCTATTCAGAAATATATAACAAAAGCTATAAATCTGTTTCTATCTGCTTAACTAGTAATTCTAGTTTGGGGGATTTATGGTAAAGAACGAAAGGGGGGAGCAATTTACATAAAGAAATATGTAATATTACTATTGTTAATAGAAATGAATAGAAAAGAGGGCAAATGTCCAACAACATGGTAATGACTAGGCATTTCAACATAATGGAATACTGTGAGAACCAGCAATCAAGCATACTCAGCTTATTAAAAAAAAAGCTGTAAATGAAATGGTAAAGAAGAGGAACATAGAATTGTAAGCATATACTAACTAAAACAAATTCAAAATATATGGACAGTAGCAGAGATATGAAGAAATATGAGCTGATGAACTATTTAGGATTTTATTTTTTATTACTCTATGAAATAAATATTAGGTTTTAAATAATTTTTTGAAGGAGCTGGATCTAGGAAGTCATCTTTCAGTCCAAAAAATAAGAACAGTGATATTTTCAAATGATGATCAGCATATTAATTTGCTGTAATTGACTAATCGTTGAGAGTTAAAAAGAGATTAACATTGCTTGATAAGATTTTGCAAGTCAAAATAGTGTAATATTGGCAATGTCATGTTATTTAAACTAATACTATTGAGAGACTGCATGAAAAAGCAGTGTTTCTTTGTGTAAAGTCTTTATATTTTTCCTTTCTTCAAAAACACTTATCCTTACTTGGTACCTCATCTTGAGAGATGGAAGGGAGGAGAGTTGCATGTTTTTAAAATTTTGCAAATATAAATCATAACCTTGAACTAACTACAAATACAATAAAACTAAATGGAAATAAATTAGCTGTGCAATAGTGTGGAAGTATTTAGTAGTTCTTTTAAAATGTTTCGATAGAAAGATTCCACCTCTGATCAATACCACAAAAATAGCCAAATCCTTTCTCAATGCATTATCTTTGCTCTCTTCTTTGCCATAATCTATCCAGGCATCTCATCTTCTTTCTACTCCCCATTCTTACTCTTCACAGATTCATAACCTCTGTGTCAGTTCTCATCTTACATACTCAACCCTACAACAGACTAGGCCCTGTCCTGCTTTTCCCCAGCTTTGCCTTTGCTTCAAGTCACTAAAACTCCAGCTAGAGGCTTAAATTAGGGAGCTTCTCCATTCCCAAAGTCAGGGAGATGTGTTTCTGCCTCTTAAACTCATAAAGTTAAGTAAAATAAGTAAGTTGAAGTACACATACCATTTATATGAAACTTTAAAAACATGCAAAAGATCACCATTGTGTTTATTGTTTAGAGACACAAACATATATAGTAAATGTAATAAAAAAGTGCATGGGAAAAAAGAAAGAGCAATTTCATGCATTGTTGGTTATCAATAAGGAAGCCCAAAAGGGGCTTTGAACATTATTTGCTAATGCATTATTTCTTAAGTTAGGTAAAGGGTAGAGAGGAGTTTGTCATAATATTTTTGTACATCTGAAATATTTCATAATAAATTTTAAAAGAAAGTCATTCAACATAAATATCAGGGAACATTCCTTAATATAAGATAGAAAGCAGATGGCTAAAAATTTTATTTACCTGATCACCAAGAGCCTCTCTCTCTTTTTTAAGTTTTTTCTTAGCTGCCAACTTTTCCTAAAAAAAAATTGAGAAACCACTAGTTATATCACAAACACATAGTGAAACCACAAGTTACTAAAACTATGAACACTTACACTAAGCAATCTTTGCATTAAAATAAACATGCTGGCATAGATTTTCATACCTAAGCTATTGTAAAACAAATAGGCTGGCCAATCAATAGCATTTAACAAAGATCTTGCTCCTTAAAAAAAAAAAAAAACTAAATTGGCAAGTTTGAATATTTTACAATTTCACCAACTTGATCTCTTGCTGTGAAACTTCGAATTAAGTGATAGTTCAAAATGTATATCTAAACGAGTTTTTGTTGTTTTGTTTTACATTCTTAAGTTGTACCTAAAGAAAACCATGGCTATGCTGGTTGCTTCACCTGGAGAGTACTAAAAATAAATGGGAATGGGAGATGAGTTTTCAGGTTGCTTTCAATAAAACCATAGCTAGTTACCCATATATTTTATAATCAAAATATGCTTTTAAAATTATTGAGAACTTACAAGGTGAGTTAGAATAGTTTTTCTGTAAATGTGTACCCTCTGGAGATTTTTGAACAGAAAGCTTGATACACATCAGAAAATACTTCCCCCCTACACCTCCCTATCCTCCCCGTGCTTATAAAACCCTCAATCCGTCAGGTGTCGGATGAGAAATTATAGTCTCAAAAGTCTTCTAGGACATCATTCCCCCAAACTCGCATACCAGAAAGGGTTAGATGCTCCTTCTACGTATTCCAAAAGCACTTTGGCACTTAAGATAAATAAGACTCAGTCCAGGGCCTCAAAAAGTCTAATAAGAGAAGGCAGGCACAGAAAAAGCATTATGTGTACGAACTTTTACTATGTGCAAAAATAAGCAAATGTTTGTTTTCAACTGCAATTTAACCACAAATGAGCACTGTGACCCTGGACTTTATTTGTTCATCTCCTACTTATCTCCCAGAATTACATGAGGATAAAGCTGTAAAGAGTAAATACAATTACTAGAAACTTTACAGTATTAATGTCGGTAAGAGTTGCTGCAGGAATCAGAGAAGAATCGTTTTGGATTTACGTACTGCCTGTATTACAGATTCTAGGAATTAACCAACGGCAAATGGACGGAACGAAGCGGAGACAGTGACTTGCCTCCTAGCTAGATCAGGAGGGAGTCATTTTCACTACTTTTAAAGCTCAGGCAAAAAGAAGAGGGAGGGGATCAGAACCTAAGAGCCTCCACCTTACCCTCCCGGATTAATCACGACCGCCGGGGGCCCCCAGGTAGGGGTGATCACGCATTTGCAACGCCTCCCCCTAAACCCCAAACTCCTGCAAACTACATCGCGCATGCGCCCTGCCGCTTCCATCGCATACCTTCCGCTGTTGCTGTTTCCACCGCGTGAACATTAAGTGTCGCCGCTGCTTGTTCTTAATCTCTGAAATGCTGAAACCTGGAGGAAAAGCAGCCGCTTTCGGGGTTTGGCCTTCGCTTTCCGTCGCCCCATCCTCAGCAACTGCAGCCTCCTGAAGTTCTTCGGTAGCGGCTTTGCGTTTCAGGCTTTTCTTTCTGCTGCCGCCGCTCTTATCTCCCGCCTTCTCCATGGCGTTTACTCCTTGTCTGGACGGAAACGGAAATAACTTCCTTTTCTGACCTGCTTTCTTAGGCTTTTACTTCCGGGAGCGGGAGGGCTTAAAGAAAAATGTAGAATGCCACGTGAACTGTAGCCATTTAAGATGGTCCTGAAACTTAACGTGGGAGGAAAGTTAAGGGGATTGCTCAACTGCGTGGATATCGAAATGATGAATTCGTGGAATTCTTTATTGAGTGTTTTCTATGTGCCGAGCCCGCAAAACATTGGAACAAAACAATCTTTGCCGTAGAGTTTACATTCTACTAGAAAGACCTAAAATGGGCTCACGAATAATAGTGTGGTGTGCTATAAAGTAATACACGATATGGAAAAAGTAGGATAAAAAGATGGTAGGGTAGAGGAGCATGTCGTAGCTTTTAAATGTTACACTGAGCAAAGATTTGAAGGATATGCAGTTAGCTGGGGGAAGATACGCTAAGCTAAGAAAAGCAGCCCAGGCAAAGGAACCATACACCTCGCAGGTTCCTAGTCAGTAGCAAGCCTGTTATGTTTGGGAAACACTATGAAGGCCAGGAGTCAGATGAGAAAGGAGGAGAGTAAGAGAGGAAAGAGAAATGGTTAGGAGTTGGCAGATTATGTAGGGTTTTGAAGGGAGTTTGGTGTTTATTTTATGTGAGACGTATATCTCTTGGAGGATTTGAGAAGAGGAATGACATGACCTGGCTTACATTTTAAAAGCATCACTCAGGTCTGTGGCCATGCCACCATGAACAAGCCGGATCCCGTGAGATCTCAGAAGCTAAGCAGGGTCGGGCCTGGTGAGTAGTTGGATGGGAGGCCACCTAGGAAGACCAGGTGCTGTAGGCTTAAAAAGGGATTGTACCATGACAAAGTCCTTGCAATCTGTGAGGTCAACCAAGGGTTGCCTCACCATAAAAACAAACAAAAAACAATGTTACCCTAATAAACAAAAAAATTAAAAGCATCACTCAGACTTTTTTTGAGAACAGACTTAAGGGGAGGCAAAATGAAAGGAGAGGAGAAACGACAGTGTCTTGACCCAGTGGCTCTGGTGGAAGTGGTGAGAAGTGATCAGATTCTTTTGTAAGTTCCTGATGATTGAATGAAGGGTATGAGAGAAGGAGAAGAGTCAAGGATGATTCCAGGACTTTTGAACTAAGCGACTGGAAAGATGGAGTTACCTACCAATCAGTTGAGATGGGAGAGACTTCAGGTGGAGCAAATCTGAAGGGTAAGATCAAAATTTCAGTTATAGAAATGTTAAGTTTGAGATACTATTAGTCATCTGATTGTTATTTTCATGTAGTCAGTTGGAATATATGATTCTGCAGCCGGAGAGAGGTGTGGTCTAGAGATCAAAATTTGGGAGTCATCAGCATATACTTTTTCACACCACTATAATAAATGTAGCTAGTGAACTGGAAAAAAGAGGAAGATGAAGGAGCAGCCCCACATGAAGAGAAAAGGAGGATCCAATAAAGGAGAATGAGAAGCCAAGAGAAGAAAGTATTTCCTCAGTGGTTAAATTTGTTATATTTTTCATTTTAATTTTATGAAAATAGTGTTGAGCTTAAAAATCACTGACATATGGGTTTGACGGCACTAAATCATAAAATTTTATATAATTTAAAGAAGAGTAATTAGATCAAACACAACAAGGAGGAGGAGGGTTAGAGGAAGAGAGCAGGAGGAGACAAACCAACCTTTATCTAAAAAATATAGACTAAAAAAACATTTTGGAACCCTCTTCTAACCTTAATATTTTATTTCCGTACATGTAATAAATATATCTTTTTCTCATAAGAACACAGAATAGTACTGAAATGTGTTTAGATAATTATCTTAAATTTATTCAGAAGTGCCATACAAATGAGACCATAAACTGTTTTAACACAGAGACTTCCTTTTTTTCCTTCATGACTTATTTGTAATAGTTGTGTGAGTTGAATAAAAGTATTTCTATGGTCAGAATTCACAAAAGCACGAATCAAGTCAACAAATATATATTTAATGTTAACCAATAAATGAATCGGGTGATGAATATGCTGTAAACAGCAGGCTCTATGTTCAGATCTGTGTTCAAATTTTGACTCAGTCCATTAGAAATCGCAATTAAATCTCATAATCTGAGTCTCAATTTTTTCATCTCTAAATGGGCTAATTATAATGCCTCATAGGTCGTTGAAATAACATTTTAAAGAAACACTCGATAAATGCTAACTGGCTATTTTTATTACTTCTAGGTGTACGAGACTATGGTAAAAATTGTGGAGAGAAAAAAAAAGATGTCATGTTTACCCTCAAATAGCTTACAGTTTAGAAGATAAAACACAATTCTAGTGTAAGTATTGAATAATGGTCATTGTAGAGTGCTCCTTAACTTGAGGTCCATTTTATCCATTTGCTTTTTCTCACTAATTGCTTCATCGTCCATTATTTTCAAGGCCCATTTACATTATTTTGAAATAAAACATTTTTAATATTTAATAAAGATTTTTTGCTTATTTATTTTAGTTCTGACATTTGAGAGACCCTATAATACAACTCTGGGACACTAGACGAATTCAGTGAACCAAACAAATGTATAACCAAGATTCCATTTAGAAAATTTGATCCATTATTTTACAATATGACTTAAACTCTTTACATCACAAAAATCATTCCAAAGGCACAAAATATTAATTCATTACATGAGAATGTGAGATACCAGTTTTTTATTTATAATGTGATATAACCCTTTGACAAACACACAGAATATTGATGCTTTCTGAGCATGAATTATACCATGCAGTAAAAGCAGGTAAGAACTGTTAAAGAAAAACCAAAATGGAGGCCACAGTTTGAATATACATGTATACCAAAGCTCATAGTCATATAACCAAAACTTAAACTGACCTGATTTCCCCAAATACTGACTCTGACCTTAAACAAAACTTAAGCTCTCTTTGAAAGACAAATACCCCATGATTTCACTTACATGTAGAATCTAAAGAACAAAATGTGTCAACTAATGCCATCATAATAAAAAATAAATAAACAACAAAACAGAAACTCATAAATACAGAGAACATTTTGAGGGTTACCAGATGGGAGGGGGTAGGAGGATGGGGATGTGAAGTATAGTATAAGGAATATAGTTAATAACCTTGTAATAACTATGTATGGTGTCAGACGGGTACTAGATTTATCGGGGCCATCACTTCATAGGTTATACAAATGTGTACTCACTATGTCGTATACCTGAAACTAATATAATATTATATGCCAACTATAACTGAAAAATAAAAAATAAAAAAATTTAAGCTCTCTCATTAGCGTTACCTTATAGCTAGCCAATCAGCTATACGTGATTAAGTTTCCACGTGATTAAGTTTCCACAGCACTCCTACCCTAAAAATTTTAAGTTTCTAGTAACCAATCACAATAACAAAAACAATGTACTCCATTATTAATACCTTATAAACCTATAGCTGCTAAAAGCCAAGCTTCTAATTACTTTTAGCGTTAAGTCTCCCTGTTCATGAGCATTTGTTTCTTGCTCGGTAAAAGATTCCTATCAACTAAAGCTCTTTGAATTTCTTTTGACAGAACAACAAAACTATTACATAATTAGCTTCTCGTTTCTAGATATTTTACTGGTGTCCAAGAACTGCTTTAGGCACATAAACTACTTATCTCGCAAAATTTTGAAAGTCCTCTTTGTTTATTCTATACCTTAGGTTATTTTAGTGATTAATGAGCTTTATTTCCAGGCTTTAGTGACTCAGGAAGTTGGATGAAAAGTTATTACAGAGATTCATAGTGTCAATAGGACTCTCACAGTGTCAATTCTCCTTCAAAAGAACTTGAAGTCAATAAGAATAGAAGTAATACAATTTTGTGAAGAGATATTAGAGCCACATACTCTCCTACCTGAAAGTGAATTAGAAGGACTGAAATTTGGAGACTTTTCAGATATTGGAAACCTGGAGAGTAATCATGTGGTGAATATTTCATCATCTCTATGTGCTTCACACTAGGAAATATACATAATGCATTTGATGACCTTTCCAGAAACTGGAAATATATTAGGAAATCAAAAACTTTCTCCCAGAAGTAAGTCTTCAGATTGTGTTTTGGGAATAATTTCTAATAATTTCTTTGAGGCATTAAAATTTTTTTAGGCACACTCTAAACTTGGTCGTGCTAGTGTAAGATGCAAGGACAGTCCTCGCTATATTTTCCAATGATCTTGAGCAATAAGGTGAACTGTTTGGTAAAAAGGATTTTTTTCTGCCTGTTAATATTTCCAGAAAGTGTAGTTCCACATGTGCCTTCTCTGGTGATACACATTTCTGATTCTTACTTGACCAGAGAAAGCAATACCACAATCAAATTGCAGTTTCGCTAAAATACCATCTCTTGAATTGATTTCTGGTTGTTTGAATTCATCAAAGGAGTTTTTATTTAAATCTTTGGAAGATATATTACACCTCTGGCTGGGGTTTCTGACTCTGGAGAAACCATAAATAAAATTTAAATACCAGTCTGGAATGATTTTCATGTATTTTTATTTTGATTGAGTCATTCAACAAACATTTATTAAGTCATACTTTGTACCAGATCCTCTGGCTCTTGCAGTCAAAAAGAAACCACTCAAAGCACTCCAGTAGGAAGAGACCAACAAATACAGAAGCAAAACCCCAAATTGTGAGAGATGCTATGACCATTACCTTGTATAATCAAGACCGAATTTAGAATTACATCTTCCCATGTCTTCTTCAAAAATTTAGAGTAGGTGTATTTGTAAGTTAACTGTTGGTAGCTCGGAATATGCTTTCCATGGAAATTAACCCATTAGTAGTGATTATATCACCCAGGCCAGAGATACAGATATTTATTCATTTGTTTTCAACGAATACTGTTAATTTTTTCCTTATATTTGTGTCTTAATTTTCTACAATCATAGAAAGAATTGCTATATGAAATAAAATATTTTTATATTATCTCACAAACATAAAATATAGCAAATCTTCTGTGCCATTATCAAAGACACAATATTTAAAATGAAAGCTAATGAAACATAGTCCTTAGCTTAGACTAGCAGTTCTCAAACTTTTTTTCTTAGAACGCCATACACTCTTAAAAATTATTGAGGACTTCAAAGAGCTTTTGTTAATGTGAGTTATACCTATCAATATTTACCGTGTACAAATTAAAAACAACAGATTAAATATGTATTTATTTAAAATTAATAACAACCCCATTATACAAAATACATACTTTATGAAAATGACTATAGTGTCCAAAACAAAATTAATGCAAAGTGTGGTATTATTTTACATGCCTTGGAAATCTCTTGTCTGGCTTAATAGAAGATTACTGGATTTAAATCTATTGCATTTAACTTGTTGTGACGTACTGTTTTGGTTGAAGTAAAAAGTGCATGAAGAAAATCTGGCCTCAGACTGGTATGTAGTTGAAAAAGGGAGGAGTATTTAAGAACTTTTCTAGATAACTATGGATATTTTTCTTTGATATTACACAAAATTTGAGAAGTTGTAAATTTCTTAAAGGTTAGTTGTAATGTGTAATGCGAAGTCATCGATGAGCTCTTCATAGTCTATTACATTAAAATCTATTGGTCTATCTTGCATTTTGAATGGATCTTTTACCCACAGATGATTTTGTAGCATCATGTATTTATTGGCTATTTGGAAAATATTGGTTCACTGAGCTATGCATATCTTCACAAAGTTGACACATTTCATTATATATTATCAAAAAATCTCATTTGTTAAAGTCACTACTGATTTCTGATGATCACTAATCTCATCAGAAAAGTCTTCAAGTACTGATAAGCTGTCAAACTGACAGTGGTAGATACAAGTCTTATGAAATTCTGATTTTCACTTTAATAGACGCTTCTTTGGCTGCGGGTCACTGCTGTCAGTGCCCATAATGCAATGCAGGGAGTGAAGGCAGGGGTTTAGGAGAGTGAGGAGTTATGGATGATAAGAGCCTCTTTTTGTTGTACACTTCCCAGGGCTGTTTCTCTGTTACTTTCTTTCATTTGTGGACCCCTGATGATTGTCTTAATTTTCAATTGCCACCATTAGTTAGCAAGAGTAACTTTATCTTAAAGCCTAAATATATCCGGGGAGTCTACTTGAAGAAGCAATTCATGGGGTATTTTGTGGGATCCTTCTATTCTACTCATTTGTGCAGGATGTAAGCCACCATCCATTATATGACAGATCCGAAGGCAGCATCTTGGGGAGACAAAGTTATACTATTTGGTGATTCTGATTAAGATTTTTCTTCTTTTCAGACATACTATAGAAAATAATGTGTTCTCACAGCTTTTCCTTTTCTCCTTGAAGCAATCAAAAAGCATGTTCAATTTTTCTGGTTTCTTTCTCCTCACCCCCATAGCAACAAGATGAAATATAGATAATAGACTCTTAATCCTTTATTCCTATATACTCTGATAGGGATTATAACGTCTTATATAATGTTGGTCTTTGGCTCCACAAAAATGGAAGTAAAGCTTAGCTTTCTTTAAGGGGAATAATAAGTCAGTAGGTCTCCTAGAATTTTCATCACAAGAGCCAGAAGGGCTTTTAGAAGAGGTAAAGAGATGGGAGAACAGTCTGAAGAACTGAAGATGTGTTTATGTGATAAGCATTAATAGTAGTGATATGAGCAGAAACTGCAGAATTGGATTATACTTTTGTCCTCTGTATTTTTTCCCTATGTCACTCCTAACTACAAGATTGACAGTAGGGTAAAGAAGTGGAGATTAGGAATAACGTACCCCTAGTAAGTGATCAGGTTCCAAAAGTTTCCACCGCATTCCAGTAGACTCCAGGAAGATTTTGTTTATTTAGGTTCCCTCCAGTTATTCTTTTTGTATTCTAAAGCCAAAAGTTCAGGATACAGATTAGTATCTTCTAAAACTTGCCTTAGTTAAAGGCACTGTTTCTGTGATGGAGCGCTAGGAATTTCCAGTGTCCCCCAGGGATCACAAGACACTAGAACATCTTATATTTGCTAAAACCTTGCAAGAGGCCTATAGAGCTTCTTGTAGTATGATCAGCAGACCAACAACGATAGTATTATCTGGAAGCTTGATAGAAATGCAGAGTCTCAGGGTCCACCCTCAGATCAACTGAAAGATGCTAAGTGGTTCATAAAACATTAAAATTTGAGAAACACTTCTGTAAAAAGATATATGTTATGTTCCTTACCCCTGTTCCTTTCTATTGATCAATCAGGTCTTGCATCGGGCCAAAAATTTATGGTTAGTTTATAATGATATTTTATTATCGTTAAAAACAGTATTTTACTATTTTAAAAATGATTGCATTGTTTGAAGAGCAGACTAGTAAGAACTATTTTGGAAAACTAATATATTTGTTTTATTTTCTAAGTCTTTGCACAGACTTGAAATGAAACTAAATAGATCCTTTATCTCCGACTGGTAGTCAACATATCAATCCAGAGACCTGTGATTATACCTCATGAGAACAAAATGTCTTTACTTTTTTCTTTCAAGCAACTATCAACGAAAGCGGTTTTCAAAGTGTTGTCCCAGGACCAGCAGCATTTGCATCACCTGGGAACTTGTTAAAAGTGCAGATGCCTGTTTCAGAGGGTCTGAATCAGAGGCTCTGGGGATGGGACTCAGAAATCTGTGTTTTAACAAGGCCTCCAGGTGATCTTGATGCACACCCAAGTTGGAGACCCAATGATCTTGATCTATTATTTTCTGATATATACAAGCAGACTACCTACGGTTTCATTTCTCTAGTGTCTTTGGTATGCTTCCTTAACTGGGAACCAAATCAGGTGCTTCTCATGTCTTCATATAGGAAAATTTTGGTGCCCACAGTAGGTGATACTAAAAGCATGTTATAGCAAATGTTTTTATAAATATAAAAAAGAAACTCTAGCAATGACGATAGAGCTTGTATTGCTATAATCATCATCTTTAAGTAAATAAAAGAGAGATTAATGATTGACTTTAAGACCATATTTACTTTTGGCTAAAAGTTAGTTAAGAATCTGACACTATGGTATCCCCAGGTGCCTCTGGGACACTCAATTCATTTTTATTACTGCTCACATTATTTTGACAATGATTATTTTTATTGCCCAGAAATAGCTGATTTTTGAATATCAGCAATAAGACATTAAAGTCTCTTCTTGCTAAATGCAATGTGGTATATGAATTGAATCCTAGAACAGAAAAAAAGGCATTAGTGGAAAACAAGTGAAATCTGAATAATATCCAAAGGTTAGTTAATACTAATGTACCAATGTTGGTTCTTAGTTTTAAAAAATGTGCTATAGTGATATAAAATGTTAACATTAAGGGAAACTGGATGAGGGTATATAGGAATTCTGTATTCTTTTGCAACATTTCCACAAATTTAAAATTATTCCAAAAATTTTTTTCTGAAAAAAAAAAAATCTTTCTCTGACCCATTCTTTAACAAAGCTGTTGAAGTATTACCAGGTAAAAGAAATTAAAGAACTGCTCTATACCCGCCCGTTTGTAGTTAGACCAACATTATTTAATTTGTTGGGATGCCAGCAAAGCTATTAATAGTCACAAAACACATTTGCTAAATATCTAGAACAAGCAATTAAAGCAGGAAAGGTGCTTCCTTTACTCTCCATTCCTTGCACTTTGATGTATAGAGTTTCCACCTGAGTACTTTGCACTTGGTGATATGTTGTTTTAATAATAATCCTCAAATCATTTCATGGATGACTGTTCCCATCCACCTCCGCCCTCCTCCAGAGCACTTAATGCAGTGCGCTGCAAGAAGCAGGCATTCAGAGCTCAGATTTCTCTGACTAACCAACTGACTCAATGTGCTACCTGTAATTATATTTTAAAATTTAATCAGGGCAGTTCTAGGAACTCAAGGAGATAAAGTCAAAATCAACCATTCAAGTTAGGTGTGCATAAATTGTCTAGAGTGAATAGACTTCATCAAAACTTGTCAAAATGCAGAATTTGTCAGTAGAAACCAGAATATTAAAAATTTTAATCATCCATATGAAATATACTCAAAACTGAAGGTGAATAGTTCGTGGTGAAGTTAACATTTCTAAAATAAATTTGGGGCTGAACAGAAAGTTAATAGTCTTACTTATTTCTTGCTTTTTGTTTTTTAAAGTAATCAAGTTTCACAAATATTATCTTGCCCTAGCTGTTGATATGTGTTGAGAAATTCTGAGAAAAGCTTGTATTGGAAGAAATCATTTATCTCTCTGATCTTCCTTGGTAACATCTATGTAAACTAAAGCCAAAGCTACTAAAAAATACCAAGAATTGTGATACAGCTAACATTAGAGATTCTCAAAGTGTTTCCAATGTATCATCTCAATTCTTCTAAAATTCCTATAAATAGATGAAAGGCTGGATGATGATAACCATCTTTCCAGTGGGAAAATGGAAATTCAAAGAGATTTTAAAAAGCACTCAGATTAAACTACAAATTGGAATTCTTAGGCCATTGCTTTCAACTAATCGTGTGTCATGCCCTTAGATCATGTTACTTAGAGTAAATTGTTAAATGAACATAACCCCATACATCTGCATATACTCAATTTCTTTTCTTGGCTGCAGTGTATGTTCAGGAACAAAGCACTTGATGAAGTGCAATGTGGACCCTTTAAAAGAGGCAGATGCATGAAATTTGAAGCAGTAAATGTAGGAGCAATATTTGTTTTTCATTTAACTATTTCAATCCATGTTTTCAGAGATGGTAGAGGTTGGTACAATTTTGAAAAAATTTGTTTAAGCCAAAAAATATATATATTTGATGCATTGTCTTCCATATCTATATTTAAACTAGGGAGACTTACCTCAGAGGTTTCTAATTATAGAAAGTGGGAAAGAATTATCTTTATTATTTCCTGAGCTGAGGTAATAAATTGAAAATTATTTGATTGACACAATTACAAAATTGTTGGTCAGAGGCCAGGAGAATTATTAATTTTTTTTCCAGGTTTCATTCTCAGGAATAAAAAAGTTTTCAAATACCTGAATTAGATTTTACATTGAAACCATTCGTAGGGAGGTTTAATATTTTAGCTGCTAACAAGAAGTTTACCTTTTGAACTGCTAGGAGACTGTGTCTCTGGCCTTATACAAAATGAAGATGCACATAATGTACTTTACATAGCTGATACCATCTATTTCATATTTTATCTTGAATTAGCATAAACATTTCAGCATTTGCGGTGAAACTAACATCTAACAGAGCAGTCAGGGTTTGATGTTCTAGATAAGGAAATATAGTGTGTTATCTTTTCTAGAAGAACATTATCTTGTCATATCACACTTTTAAATAGGAGTCATGATATTGATCCATAGGCATCTTCATTAAAAATGGAAGTTTCTTTAAATTTGGAATTGTATTTAATGACTATAGCACATTTAGTCCACATAAGCTATTAAGTAAGGTGCTTCCAGTACTAATTTATTGATTCACTCCTATAAATATTTCTTAATGCTCACAACCAAGCATGGCCTTGTGAAGAAACCAAAGAAACAAAACACAACATAAGGCTCTCCTCTGCAAGAAACTTAAAATATAATGAAGAATCGAAACCTACAACATGATATCTTATACCTCAATCCAGGTATTAAATAGCACTGGAAAAGAACAGTACTGTAAAGATTAGAAGATTATATTTATTAGTCAGTGCTGTGATATTAAATAAAGAAAGAGTTCTGTGTTTTGGAAACAACGTATTACAATGGTTAGGAACACATTTTTATTTTTAATTATTTTATTGTGCATTATTATTGCCTATATTCATTATACTGTGCTTAGATTTCTATGGCTTATTTACTACTTGTTGCAAATTTGTACCTTAAACAATATTACTCTTCTCTCCTCCCTCCTACCGCAATCCTCTAGTCACCACAATTTTACTCTCCGTTTTTTACAGGCATAACTTTTTTAGATGCCAAACATATGTGATATCATACAGTACTTATCTATGTCTGACTGGCTTATCTCACATAGAATAATGTGCTCAGTGTCCAACCATGTTGTCACAAATGGGAGAATATCCTTCTTTCTCAAGGCTGAATAAATTCCATTGTGTATATGTACAGTAGCTTTTCTATCCATTCACCCATTGATGGGCATGTAGATTGTTTCCATATCTTGACTATTGAGGGAGGAATACAGGTTTTGGAGTCAGCCAGATCTGCATTCAATCCCAGCTTACCCACATTAGCTGTTTGATTTTGGGCAAGAACCTAGCTTCTCTAAGTCTCTGTTTCTTTTTCCTTTTTAAAATGTAGACAATTAAAGGACCTAGCCCATGGAGGAGTTGTGATGATTAGATGAGATTGATAATGCATGAAACAATTTTAGCACAATTTGTCTTCAGTCAGTATGCTCTTACTTAGTAACTCCTATTATTAGTAGTTGATAATAGTGTCTTATCACTATGTTGTACATCAGAGAAGATTCCCCAGAGAAGACAAGCACTAAGGTGGACCTGCTCAGTGTTTAAGTTGAGTGCAAGCCCTACTTCATCACTGACACTCAGGAAAAGAGATCATAATTGATTCCTCAGTTGGAGATTTACTCAATGGCTTTAGGTAAATGCATGAAAATCCATTTATTCACTCATTCATTAATTCATTTATTCATCAAATATTTCCTGTATGCCTTCTCATTGCTGGCTTCTGTGCTAGGTGCCAAGAATACAAAGGTAAGTAAAAACAATCAGACCCTTCTTTCATTGAACAAATACTTACATAAATATGTATGTGCGCGTGTATGTATGTGATATATGTGATATCATATAATTATATATATTTACATATATATACATATAGTTATTCCAGTGAGTGTTATGAAGGTATATTTTGTGCTCTGAGAGTGTGTAGCAAGGGGATACCTGCCTAGTTCAGGGAAGGCTTTTTTGAGGCAGTGGCTTATCTCACATAGAATAATGTGCTCAGTGTCCAACCATGTTGTCACAAATGGGAGAATATCCTTCTTTCTCAAGGCTGAATAAATTCCATTGTGTATATGTACAGTAGCTTTTCTATCCATTCACCCATTGATGGGCATGTAGATTGTTTCCATATCTTGACTATTGAGGGAGGAATACAGGTTTCGGAGTCAGCCAGATCTGCATTCAATCCCAGCTTACCCACATTAGCTGTTTGATTTTGGGCAAGAACCTAGCTTCTCTAAGTCTCTGTTTCTTTTTCCTTTTTAAAATGTAGACAATTAAAGGACCTAGCCCATGGAGGAGTTGTGATGATTAGATGAGATTGATAATGCATGAAACAATTTTAGCACAATTTGTCTATCAGTCAGTATGCTCTTACTTAGTAACTCCTATTATTAGTAGTTGATAATAGTGTCTTATCACTATGTTGTACATCAGAGAAGATTCCCCAGAGAAGACAAGCACTAAGGTGGACCTGCTCAGTGTTTAAGTTGAGTGCAAGCCCTACTTCATCACTGACACTCAGGAAAAGAGATCATAATTGATTCCTCAGTTGGAGATTTACTCAATGGCTTTAGGTAAATGCATGAAAATCCATTTATTCACTCATTCATTAATTCATTTATTCATCAAATATTTCCTGTATGCCTTCTCATTGTTGGCTACTGTGCTAGGTGCCAAGAATACAAAGGTAAGTAAAAACAATCAGACCCTTCTTTCATTGAACAAATACTTACATAAACATGTATGTGTGTGTGTATGTATATGATATATGTGATATCATATAATTATATATGTTTACATATATGTCCATATAGTTATTCCAATGAATGTTATGAAGGTATATTTTGTGCTCTGAGAGTGTGTAGCAAGGGGATACCTGCCTAGTTCAGGGAAGGCTTTTTGAGGCAGTGATATATGAACTGAACTCTAAAGAAGTGGGAAGGGTTGAATGGGGAAGGGCATTTGGACAGAGAGAATAGTATATGTGAAGGCTGAACTTGGTGTGCCTGAGGCCTGGGGAGACCAGTGTGGATGGAATGCATAGATAGCAGGCAGGTCAAGTGAGACTGGAGGCAGGGCTTTGGAGGTAGTAAAGATTTCGATCATTATTCTAAGTGTATTAATGGTAAGTGATGAAAAAGTTTAAATAGGATCATGACATGATCAGATCTTTGTTTTGCAAGAGCACTATGGCTGCAGTGGGGGAGGGTCAGTAGTGCTAGAAGTAGAGAAGAGTCTCTGTGATTGATTAGATAACCAGGTGATTGAAGGGACTGAATTCAGTGGGGGCATAAACATGAAAAGATTCTACTATTGTTGCTAACTACTGTTTTCAAATATGCTGATACAATTTCCCTTAAAATTTCTTAACATTTCTAGCAGATTATCATAGTTTCTAGATCATTTTCGGTTATTAAAAAATCCTGTCTGGCCTAGTCCAACCTTATACCCAGTTTAAACCTTTTTCTGCCCAGTTCCACCTGCAACAACCTTCCAGGCCAGTCATAATCCAAGGACTGAGGAACATTCCTGGAAGTGAGATTAGTATGTAGTCTCTTTTCTTACTTTCTCTATTATAAGTTTTCCTTTGTTCTCTGACCAATGAAACTTAATGCAGGGCTGGGAAAAGCTTCAAATATCTCCCACTTAATTGGAGCCACTGCTGATATGCTCTGTTTGGTAGGCATCCAGATGCTGCCTCTGTCTGATGAGGTATTCTTCATAAGGTCCTGCAAAGGTCTCTCCACAGTTCTCTGATGGCACCCTACCTTAGCAAGGTACCCCACAGCCTCTTGGTGTTGGGGTATGGCCCTCTTGAGCAGGTAACAGCAATTCATTTGAAGTTTAACTTTCTTCAGTGTCTTATAAGAAATTGAAGCATCTTGCTACTCTCAGTGATATCACTTCTCTTTGTACCCCAATTCTTGTTTCTCTGCTGCTCAGAGTGGTGTTAAGAGCACATTAGCAAGTCCACTGGCTGAGTAGGTGTCCAAGCCATCAATGAGATGTTCGTATCTTCTTCTTGGAGGCATTTCTTGTCTTTACAAGTAATTGATTGGGTTTCTTAACTTAGCTTGTGGGGAAGGGAAGAGGCATGTCATTTACCCCCTGGGACTCCTTTCATTTTCCCCTAGCATGCTGGGGGGAGGAGAAAAAGGAGGGAGACTGATGTTTAGAGGATCAAAGCCAGTTCTGCTGCCTTCCATTAACCACTGGTTCTCATTAGATGATGGGGATTCCTTGATGCCTGTTGTCTTCAACTTTGGAGCTTTGGTGGCAATTCTGAGAAAACAGAGAGAAAGAGCAATTTACCATACTGAAATATTGAACAAGGGATATAAGGGAGAAGAGATTCAAAAATGATCCCCCATTTCTGAGCTAGAAAATGGATGGATAGTGAGACAGGTAAAAGTCAAGAAAGAACCAGGTAGTCAGGTAGAGGGGAGGTCCTGAGTTTGATTTTGCACATTTCAAGTGTGAGGTGCCTTTCGAGCATCTAACTGGAGTTATTAAGTAGACAGATGGACCTATGGCCTGGAGCTCAAAGAAGTCTAAGCTAGAGGTATAAGTTTAGGAGTCATTGCTGTATAGATAATAATTGAAGGCATTAATATGCATGTAACCAAATAGGGAGGATATAGCATAAGAAGAACAGTAGTTCCAGGACTGATCTTTGAGGAACTCCAACAGTTAAAGGGGGAATAGAGGAGGGCAAGTTGGCAAAAGAAACTGAGAAAGGATAGTAAAAGGAAAACAAGGAGTGTGTGGTAGAATATAAACCAAGATAGGGTGATAGTGAGTGGAGGAAGTGGGGTTGAGGGAGGATGTTTTAGAAGTTAAGAGACTGAGTATGTTTGAAAGCTGATGGGAAGGATCCAGTACAGAGGGGTGTTAGGAACTGACCACACAAAAGAGAAGGCAGTTGGAGATGGGATCCAGAGCTCAGGAAGAGGAATCAGCCTTGGAGAAAGGAAAAAGGAAAGAAAAAAATTGTTGCAATTTTATGTAGTTGTGCAAATTTCAGTTTGAGGAAGTTGAGGGAATTTATTTTTGATCATTTTGTGTAGTAGAAGTAAGATCACAGAGGGAGATTTTAGCTGAACTGAAAACCAAGATATTCATTATTACTGCTTTACCATCATCTGTCAAAGCCTTTGGATTCCAAATTCCATTTGACTGAAGACCTTTTCCAAGCTAACATGTCTCTCTCACCCTCCAAAGCATCCTCACCTATTGTCCCAAACATGCTGAAATAGCACAGTTGTTTTTTTTCATAGCAAGTTATCTCATTTTACTCATTAATACACATCCCAACAAAAGCTAAACCTTAAGAGAATAGAGAGGAAGAAAATATGTTTCAGTAATCTGAAGGCTTAATTATCACTAAGATCACTTGGCTTTGACACTGGACTTTAAGGTCAGTCCTTACTTTTATGACTACCAAAAACACAATGTCCTTACATATGCTGCCGACAAGAGACTCACTTCAGATTAAAAGACACACACAGACTAAAAGTAAGGGGATGGAAAAATATATTTTATGATGAACCTAAAGGGTATTGTGCTGAGTGGAGTAAGTCAGTTAGAGAAAGACAAATGCCATATGATTTTAGGTACATGTGGACTCTAAAGAACAAAATAAACACACACACACACAGAGAAACAAATGCGTAGATACAGAGAACATTTTGAGGGTTACCAGATGGGAGGGGGATTTGGGGTAAGTGAAAAATGAGGAAGGTATTAAGAAGTACAAAATAGTAATTATAAAATAGTCATGGAGATATAAAGGACAGCATAAAGAATATAGTCAATAATATTATAATAACTATGTACAGTGTCAGATGGGTACTAGATTTATTGGGGTGATCACATTGTGAGATATATAGATGTCTAATCAAAACGTTGAACATCTGAAACTACTATAATATTGTATGCCAATATAATTGAAAAATAAAAAAATTATTAAAAAACATAATGTCCTTAGTCAATTGTAATAAACAAAAACTACAGACATCAGTTTGGATTTTTAAGCTTCTCATATGAACAAAGTGACAATTTGGAAACTCTTCAGCAAGCTTATAATATATCTCATCTAATTTTTACTGAGCGACCAACATGCTCAGAAAACAAGGAAAAACAGTTTTATATGGTACCAACTTCAACTGGACTTACAGACTTAGGTGAGTGGATTAATTATTTAAATTTTCTTTTTAAAAAGTCAGTTTTGGAATAAATGACTAGGAATTTTGAAATATGACTCATTAGTAAACCTTGTAGCTCTGATTCCAGAAAATAAGACTGAAAATATAAAGACTAACTCATTAATTAACTGGATTCATCAATTAGTTCTGGTTCCCCATTCTAAGTGGGGCAAGATTGTTTTTGTTTGTTTGTTTGTTTGTTTGTTTTTACAGAATTCAAGATAACTCTTGTCTTCCTCCCAAACTGAAAGGCGGTCCCCTTCCTTTCTCAGCCGCCTCAAATTAAGTAACTCCTTTGGACTCATATTTGATTATCTCCTGATTTCTAAGCTCTTGTGTGAGAAACTATATTAAACAGACCCTGAATGGATGTGAATTTGTGTATATCCTGCTTGTTCTATTCATTCATCAGTTCCTTAAGGGTCATTCTCAATTGCAATGGTTTTGAATGGTTTCCTAAGTCCTGACACATTGCCAAATAACCTGAATCCTGGAAACAAATAAATTCCTGTTTCCATGAATTCTGTTATTACACTTCTCATTCACTGTATTGTTTTAATGACCAAAAAATTTCTGGTAGCATGGTAGAGAGTATATTTTATTGCAATGATAATGGTGACTAACATTTATTTAGCACTTTTTATATGCTAGGTGATGCTCTAAGTGCTTTACCATATGACTCATTTAATCCCCTCAACAGTTCCATGCATTGGGTACTATTATGGGCCTCATTTTTGTAGAGTAGGTATCTAAGACACAGAGAAATTATAAATAATGCCCAGAGTCACCTGAGCAGAGCCAGGATCCAAATCCAGGCAATCTGCCTTCTATGCTCATATTCTTAGGGCCTATCCTATAAAATGATCCATCATATAAAACCAAGTGTTTCATTAATAATCAAAAATATGATAATATTTAAGAGTCTAAACTTTACCACTACAGATCTGAAATTAAATTTGCAAAAATAATATCAGCAAATAAAGTAGGCAGAAAATGTTACATTATGTTTGCAAGTAGCCATGGTAATTAAGAATGAATGAATATTTGGAAATTTTAATGAAAACCTTATGTCCTACCTAGACTACTCTTCCTTCCCCACCAACGGTCTGCATACCCTTAGCAAGAAATTACTGCTTAAGTAAACATTCTGCATGACACCCTACTATGCCTTCTGCATAGGATGATTCCAAGCAGAATGGGCCTTCAATGAATATCACTGTCTGATTGGAAAGTTCATTAATGCATGCAACCATTTATTCAGAGCCTACCTCCCAAAAGCTTATAGAGCTGTAGGGGAGACAAACATATAAAAAATTATTACAACACAGTAAAAGAAGTTAAAAAAAATAAAGGTATGTGCAGGATATATAGTGGCAATATTGAGATGAAGAAGAGAAGCGGTGGAGGAGATGATGATTGGGAGAAGAGTATATCTGAAAGGCATCCCTAAAAAGGAAGTGTTTGAGTTGGGTGAGTGAATTCTCCAGGCAGACAAGGAATAGGGAAGACCATTCCAAGCAGAGGGTGTGGCATGTATAAAGACTCATGGATGTGAGATAGAATAATGTTTTCAAGGAACCGTAAGTCTCATGTGATTATAGGGACATGAGGTGCCAGGAAGGAAGGGCATTGAAGATTTAGCTGGAGGGATAGGTAAAGACTAGATGAATATGAAGAAACTTGGAGCTTTATTGGAGAGAACGGGGTATTAATGGATAGCTGCAAGAAGGGGAGGGCCACGATGAATTTAATACTCAGACAAATTGAACTCCAACTTCTTCCAATTGATTGTCACACATAATAATGTATTAAAAAATAAGCAAGCGTATACGATTGTTAAATATCTAAAGTGGCCATCTATAGTGGGAATATACTGTTGATGTTTGTCCAGCATCTATTTATTCTTTCTTTCATTTTTTGTATTAGCATCTTGATTTTCCTTTGGAAGTTAACCCTCCTGCAAAGCCTACAATCTCCTACAACTATCAAACAAGTTATCCTACTCTCCTTAGCTAAAAGTTGAGCAAAGGATCTGAGCAAGTTTCCTCCAACTCCTCCAGGAATTTAAATTTTATGAATAGTGACTCAAGGATGTGAAAAGATTATAGTTGATCTACTTGGTGTCAGTGCCCTGAAGGAAGCCCATATTTCCTATTACTCAGGTCACCAAAGTGCCCAGAATTACATCAGTCTTCCCCCTTTTGAAACGAGGTTCTTCCTTGAGGTTTTCCACATCTCCCAATAAATTCTATTTTTCTTGAGGTAGTACATTCTTTTTCTGCTCAAACCAGGTTCGGTTTGCTTCCACTCTAAGAACCTTAATTTATACATCACCCGTGGGGACGATCTGCTTACCTACTAACATTAGGTGGAAATTTTCTACTAAGGTCGTTGTACTCTATGAGTTTAGACGCAGCAGGCAGCCCTTTACTCTCTGGGTCTTGCTGCTGCACTGGTATGCTGGCAAGAAGTGGGCTCAGGTTTGGTTTGCTCTCAAAATCTGCAGCTCTCCCTCTTTCTCCTCCTCTTCCCTCAGCCACCAACTCGAAACAGAGGGAAATCTCTACTTGTGAAAGTCTTCTTCCCTTTATATTTCTGGCCAAGACACTTTTCTATGTTTAGCATGGAAACTTTCATCCCTTTCGTAAAACCACTATTTTTACCAAAGGTCCTGGAAGAGCAATGAAAGCCTTATAGTCTTCTATTTTCCACCTTGCCCCAAAGCTACTTGGAGGCAATAAACACATATTTCCTATGTGCTTGAATTAGGAAGCAGATTGGAGGCAGAAGAAAAATGAAAAGACACAAAAGAGGAATAGAAAAGAAGTTAGCACTTCAAAGTACTCCAGTGGTTTAATTAAAACAAACAAACAAACAAAAAAAAACCTTTCGGATATCTTTATATCTTTATCATTCTTTATTGTATTTTTTTGTATATCTTGTGTTATTTTACATTTTACTTAAGGATAGAGAATGTACATTTATTATTAGATGTATTGGGTCATTTTTCTGGGTTCATAGTGGCTCTTTTTAGTCACTATAATGCCAGGAATGATCATGCCTGTGTCGAAAGATGAACAATCTTTATGCATTTTCCAAATTGTCTGAAAGAACTCTCGGAAGACACACTTTCCATCAAAATATTTAGGATACAGCCCATCCATCATAGGCACTGGCTTTTGGGTCACTGGCAAGGTATTGCCCTTAGTCATCTTCTTTATGCACACCTTCTGACATAATATATACGGGAAGCATTAAAAACTTCCTGTATGCTTTTATGTAATATCAAATACCAGTGGTGGAATGTATGGGGGTGCAATAAGGGACTGTGAGTGCTTTTACATGTTTCATAACTGGAATTAGTAATGGTGGACTTCCTTTCCTAAGTTTCTACCTCTGCCATATTCTGTGATAAATTTCACCAGGTTATATAGATATTCTCATAGAACCAGTGTTCAAGGGAGATAATTGGTTCCTCCTCTAATCCTGATCACGCTCTCATTCTCCCTTCTCATTCTATTCCTTTTTTTTGTTCCACAGAAACTTGGAGTTTTACAGTACAAGAAGATGGGGGCAAAGAGGAAGAGAAAAGGCAACAAAAGGACAAAAAGACAGTAAAGGAAACTGGAGAGAAGAATGAAAATTTGAAAGAGAAGGAAGAACAGATATTCATAAAATATTTTGAAAGTATTAAAAAGCAGGAGATTAGAATTAGTCAAAAAAAAAAAGACAACACTAAAAATGTGCCACTTAACCCTCCTCTCCTCCTGTTTCACCTGCAACACCCCACTTCCATCCATCTCTCCCTCCTCAAGCCTTTCTGATACAAGACATTTCACTAAAGTCACAGTGGTTTTGAAAATGTTCTTTCAATATATGTATTAGAGCTATTGCTTGTCACTACTTGGGTTCATCCAATTAAACAGAGAACTTCTTCTAATTGCTTTATCATTATTAGTAGTAAAGTTATCCTTGCCAGAGACTGCCTGAGAGGATGATCCAAGAAGGGAATTAAGATTTTTTTCTCATCTGTTACTACTATTCGTAGGATGGAGGTAGCTTGTATTCTAGACCTCTTAAGTCATTTTCTATTTTTGTTCATGTTTATATTTTATTGTTTAAAATGTTTTTACCTCCATGTTACTGGTATTATTTGAAAACTTTTATTTGGCTTCAGCTGTTTTCTTGGATATGAATGTGTCTGATAATAATACAAATGGCACTTCGCTCAAGAGTGATGGCAAAGAAAGCTTAGTTCATTCCTTTTATTATAGGTTTGCCTTTTAAGGAGAGGCCACACTGAGAAGACAGTAGCATCATTTAGGCTAGCAAATGTTCTGTGCTTGTGGTGTTCTGGTATTCTTTTCTTTCTTCCTTTCTCTTCTTTTCTTTTCTTTTTTTTTTTTACTTTCTAATGTAAAAATAAATCTCTTTCTTCTTTCATCCAGTCATCTTAGAAGGAGAGGGTGAGAGGTAGCTTCATCCAATGATGGGCACTCTTTCTTTGGAGATTTGTTTTAATAATTACCCAGGCTTTGATGTGTGTGTTTCCATATTTGTTGCCGTTCCTTAATGCGAGAGGTGATTTCCATCCTATCCTTTTATCCTCATAACCTTACTTCCCAGAGGCAAAGGACATGCTCTGTGCCTGACAGCATTATGAAACACCTGGGTTTGTCTGACCCACCCCTCCACAGGTTACACCACCCAGGACACTATGAAAATGAAGTTACACTGACAGGAGGTCAGTAGTACTCTGCTGGATTCAGATGAAATTAAACCAACATGGAACCTCAAAGGCCAGGCTGTGGAAGGTCATCTCTGAACCTCCTGAAAGTAAGTTTTCAGCCAGATTTTTACTTATTTCAGTATTGGTTTTTGAGATGCTACTTCATTGGGTTTTTAAAAATTTGATGCTCAGCATAGAAGCATGAAGTCTCTAAATACAGGACTTCACTAAAGGAGAATGATCATTAGCAGGCCCTCTCTTCCTTTCTGTTTGTAAGAGCCCCTTTTTCCTTTGTTGATATTTTATACTCAGTGCCTTGGGAGAGATACTTCTTAGAAATTACTTCTATTTTACTTTGTAGTAGTCTAGTCAGGAAAAAAAAAAGAGAAAGAATTGAAAGGGAATGGAGATGAAATTCAAAAATTGATTTATAAAATATATATATTTTATCTTACATTTTATATGGCTCACAGCCCATCTTTATACTATAATTCATCTGAGTCTCACATATTATCCCTGATATTATTTATAATTCATTCATTTGACAAACATCTATTAAATTGGACACTTTGAAAACAAGGAGGGAGAGATTTCAACAAGAATTTAAGCTCCATGAGCACAGGATTTTACCCTATTTCATTCACTGTTATATCTCCAGCACTCAAAACAGTGCCTGGCACATAGGAGTCACTCAATAAATATTTGTTGATGAATAAATATTAATATGATTTAAAAAATCATTTTAGAGTAAGAGATATACTAAGTATATTACTAAGTATATTAGGCCTGGAATTATGAATATTTTAAAAACTATCGTTTAGAAAAGGATTCTGAGGAAGACTTGAAGTACCCAAGTGTCAGAAGAGGTATGCTCTTTTGTGTTCAGAGTGGGCAGCTATTTTACGTTCCAGATTTTTTTTTTTTTTTGCCTTGAAGGAGTTATATAGTTAATTATATCTTTTCATTTTCGATCTCGTTTAGAAGGTAAAAAGATTCTGATATATAAAAACGAGTTGGTTTTTTTAATTAATCTTGTCTGTGTTCACTTACTGCTCCTCTCTAAGGAATTCCAAGGCATCCACCAGGTGGTTGTATTAAACCTCACAGATCAGCACAGAGGTTGTGAGCAGAGCACACAGCTCTTAGGCACTGCCATCAGAGCCAAGCCGATTTCACTAGACTGAGTGTTCATTTTCAAATTTTGTATTTGCTGTTCCTTTATTTCTTTATCCTCCTTAGGGCCAGAAGGAAAGAGAAAAGGAATTGAAGATAGGAACCTGAGATTTTGGTGGAAGACTTACTTAGCTGGTCTCCTCTGTCACCCACCTTCTTTCCTGTCTACTTAGCTCAGAACTTTTTTTGTTTTGCTTCTCCAACAGCAAAGTCAAAGTGGGAATCAAATGCAGACTTGGCTGAGGGCACTCCCCAACTAAGAGGGCACCATTACCTCCTTTTTGTGGTCTTGGGAACTGAGAATTCAGAGTGACTTTTCTGAGGTTATGTTGTGTCTGCAGTGGTGAGACCAGAAGTTCTGTTTGAGGCTTTAGCCATTATTCTGTGCTATAAAAAGCACATAACACAGTCTAATACTTTTATGTAGCAGCTGATGTGTTGTGGGATTTCATTTTATAAGAACCTTCAGTCCAACACATAAATCTCTTTCAGGTCGGTGAGGCTGTGTGTGTGTGTGTGTGTGTGTGTCTTGTAATTCACTCTGAGTTCATCCAAGGCAAATGTTTCTGAACTAGCAAATTTAAAAAGACACTGGGTTGTTATGGGAAAAGCACAAGATTGAGAATTAGGATCTCAGGTCTAGATTGGACTTGGTTGCTAATCAAGTTTTTACCTAGAATGAACCTTGTGCCTCATTTTCCTGGTTTATAAACTAAGGGAATTGCATGAAATGAACTGCAACAGCACTTGTAGCTCTAATGTTCTGTTTAGGCTCAAGACTTTTTATCCTTCATTTCTACTGTTTTGAATAATGGAATATAAAGTGTTGGAAAGAACCCTAACATCGGCTCAGTAAATGTTAGTTAAGTTTGAGCTAAATTGATCTAGACAACCTACTTAGTCTATAGAGGAGGGAACTAAGTGAGCACAGAAAAGTTAAGCCGCTTGTCAAATTTACACAACAAATTAATAGCAGCAACCTGGGATTTTTAATCAATATGATTTTTTTCTCAGAAAAATGTTTCTTCCTATCTTTTGTTGGTGGTAGTGTTGAGGGCGACGGGTAGAGAAGAAACAGAAGTTTTTACAAAAAGGTGAAACTACTATCTCTGCTCTGATGGCAGTGCCTATTATGATAGTCCCTGTAGATTTTAATTCAAATTATTAGTGACTGTTGTACAGAGGCATGTGTTGTTTGCTTTAAACACAGGTCAAGTACTTCAGGAGAAAAAAAAATCCATCCTGTTCTTTAAAAAAATAACACCTTTCTTTAATTTTTCCTTCTGACTTCACTTTTTTGTTCGTTGTTCAAATAGTAAAAGAGTTCAGAAAAATGCATTCAAAGAGACAAGAACCAAGAGTTCCAGTCGGGCCTTTGCACAGATTTTGGAAAATCTGATGGATAAGTAATATCTCCTAATATGAAAATGGTAACTCTATTCCACACACCATTTTTCTGCTCTGGTGTGAGTTCATACTTAAGTATGAACTCCTCGTGCTCTCAGAAGCTGGCTCTTCCTGACTTATCTCTTTGAACAGCGTCAAGATTCTCCATGATCTTCCCACTTCAAATTTTTGTCATCTTTGATTTCTCTTCTTTCTTCAATACATTGAAATAGTTGTAGTTAACACTAATGTAATGGCTAGGTGGAGAGCCAGAGGAAAGAAAGAGCAATTAGGGGTGTCATTTTATAAACTATATAAATGTCTAATCAATGTACTGTATAACTGAAACTAATAGAATGAAATTTAAAAAAAAAAATATATATATATATAATCACACAAAAAAAGAAATAGTTTCTAAACTCCATGAGTTTCTTCTTTTCAGTATGTATTACATCAATTTTATTTCTTCACATATGTCCTACTATTTTTCACATATGTGAGCTGTGAAGAACACAGGTTTGGAGTCAGGCAGAACAGGGTTTGAGTCCTAGCTCTGCCACTTACTACCTATGTATAATTGCTTTATCTCCTCGACCTTTAGTAGCCTTATCTATAGAATGGGGATCAAAATTGTATTGCCCTCAAATAGTTGTGAGAATTAAATGTCGGAATGTATGTAAAATACTCAGTAGAGTGCCCAGCACATAATCAGTGTTCAACAGATAATAGTAATCACAGTAGTCTCCCCTTATCCTCGGTTTCACTCTGTTTCAGTTATTCACAGTCAACCATGGCAAAAAGATTAAGTAAAATATTCCAGAAATAATTAAAAGTTTTAAATTACATGCTGTTCTGAGTAGCATCATGAAATCTTTCGTTGTCCTGCTCCATCTTGCCCAGGATATGACTCATTTCTTTGTCCAGCGTATCCACGCTACATCCACTGCCTACCTATTAGTCACTTAGTAGCACTCTACGTTATCAGATAGACTGTTAAAGTGTCACAGTCAATCTTGTGTTCAAGTAACCCTTATTTTACCTAATAATGGCCCCAAAGCGCAAGAGTAGTGATGCTGGCAATTCAGATGTGCCAAAAAGAAGCCATAAAGTGCTCCTTTTAAGTAAAGATGTGAAAATTCTTGACTTAATAAGGAAAGAAAAATGCCAAGGTTGCTAAGATCTACAGTAAGAATAAATCTTCAACCTGGTAAGAACAAATCCTCAATCTGTGAAATGTGAAGAAGGGAAAAAAATTTGTGTTAGTTTTGCCGTCTCACCTCAAATTATAAAGTTACAGTCACAGTGCGTGATAAGTGGTTAGTTAAGATGGAAAAGGCATAAACTTTTGGGTTGAAGACATAAACAAAAAACATGTTCCAATTGATGGCAACATATTGCGCCAGAAAGAATTGAGCCTGTATGAAGACTTCAGCAAGGGATCCTCTGAAACGAGTGACACCAAGCCATTTACTGTGGGTTAAGGAATGGTTGCATAGATTCAGGAATAAATTTGAACTGAAAATGTAAAATTTACTGGAGAGAGAGAGAGACCACATTCACATAACTTTTATTACAAAATATTGTTATCATTTTTCTATTTTATTATTAATTGTTAATCGCTGACTGGGTCTAATTTATAAATTAAATTCTATCTTAGGTATGTATGTATAGAAAAAAGCATAGTCTATATAGGGCTCAGTACTATCTTGTGATTTCAGGCATCCACGTATCCCTTGTGGATAGGGGGATGGTTGTATTACTGTTCACTCTTGCTTGTTCATCCAACTTCCTGCCAGCAAATTAATCCTCTCTAAACCCCGTTCTGACATTCTCTCTTCCATACTTCTGAAGAGACGCCTCATCGCAGGGTGGTTAAAAGCTGTCTTCTGCGGCTGGACTGCTTGTGTTACCATTTACTAGTTGTGTGATCTTGAGCAAGTTTCTTAATTTCTCTCTGCCTCAGTTTCTTTGACTGTGAATTAGGGATAATAGTATCTATTTCAAAGGGTTATTATGCAGTTTATATTATTTGATATTAATAATGTTTTAAAGTGCCTGACACACAAAAAGCCAATATTAATTTTTGATAAATAAAAACCTATGCTGGCTTCTTATATTTTCTCTTTCATAAACATGCTCCCTATTTATTTCTTTGGTCTTGTTTCTTCCAATTGGAATGCAGGGTGGTTTAATGGAAAGGGTACTTGTGGCTCAGAGAGAGTAGTAGATTCTACTTATATGCCAGCTTTGACTTAGTAGTAGGAGCTACCTGGATTACTTGCAAAACATTCTGAGGCTTTGTATGATTTCAGTGGGAAATCAGTGTTCCTCCAATGAGCCCTGGAGGGAGAAGTAAAGACACATCCTTGTATTTTGCCACAATAAAGCATGTCATGGTCATTTATAAGAATCACAGTGTTTTTATAATAAAAACATACAGTTAAGAGTGAGATATAAATTTTCTTAATAGAAAAGAAATTTAAAGAAAAGAATCTTCCGTGGCTCTTCATAAATAACATTCTTCTAATTGCTTTATATACTTGAATTCATTTATTCCTCACAGCATTCTCTGAGGTAGGTGCTATTATTATCTTCATCTCCTTTTTACAGGTGAAGAAGCAAAGGCACAAGGAGGTCAAATAACTTGCATGAGATAATGCAATGAATATAATGACAGGACTGGGATTTGAAATCTGGGCAGTCTAGCTCCAAAGTCTACACTTTTGGCTACTAAACTATGCTAAACATGACTCTAGGTCCTTGGGTTACTTTTTAAGTAAATCTAATGTAATTTTAAAACAAGGTACCTCAATGCAATTTAAGTAAGTTTGATTCAGTACTTTCAGACAGGCCCAAATCATCATTCAAATGCATATCTTTCTGGTGATTTGGTTTGATCCAGCAATAATAGTAAGAATATCTTGAGCAATAGATTTAAACCACTCCTTGCAGAACTCTAGGGTTGTATAGAGGTTTTTCTGGGTTCTGAGGGCCAGTAGTGGTAGATGCGAAAGGGGCTCTGAGCCTATATTCCTGTTTCAACAGGGATAGCCTTGTTTTATCTATTTGAAAATCGGGTTTCTAAATAGGATTTATTTTCAAGAAAAAAATCTTTCCCTTTAAAAAGTGAAAACTCACTGATCTAGATAAATAAATGAAGAGCATATTGTGGGGGCAACTCATTAAATATGTTTTCTGGTCAGTGAGCTGCTGATGTGAGTTTGGCAGCAGTGTGTGCAAAATTATATTTCCAGAAAGAACGTCCCAGTAATAGTCAGATACACATTCATTAATGAGCCTTGACACAAAGGACAATGGTCGTATTCTCTAATTAAAACTGGAGCACCAACATAATAGTCACTAAGATATTCCTATACTCAATGGCTTATTTCTTGAATTTAGCAATTTATATGTTGAAACAAAGTGTTAATTCTCCTCGCAAACCCCCCAGTTTTCTTGTCTTTGTTAGTCAAGAACACACTTTTAAGCTCTCTTACTCAGGCATAGTAGAAAAAAATATTATATCTGGTGACTTCGATGGATTTTGCAAGATCTTGAGTGTTCAAAATTTTTAAAATTCCTGCTTTTTTTATAATAAGGCATGCCCAGGTTATTCTGAGATTGGAAACATTTTGTGTAAGCTACTTTTGTCAAATTAAAACACATCAACCTTTATTTGGAATAGAGGGGACTGAAAAGGAGGAGATAAATAACAATTGGAAGAGTGCTCCTAGCGTTTGTGCTCTAAGACACTTGGATAAAGTTTTCTGAAAACCCAGGGAGGAATGAATGAAGGAATGAATGAACGAATGAATATCCAGTGAGGGCTCTAAATAGACCCTGTTTTTCTTCAGAACCTATTTGTCAAAATCCAAGTTATTGGGTCACCCAGGATTCTGGGTTAGGCTTTAAGGTGTATTCCTAAAAAATTATGTGGCTTCAAAACACGGTATAATTCTATTAGCAGTCAGTTTTTCAGTATCACAAGAAATAGGACGTTAGTGCCAATTATTTAAAACTTGGAGTGAATAGCTTGTTTAGCCTTGGGATGGTTACTTCACTGTTCTGTAGTGGATTTCCCCTCCTGATTATGATTTGCTTTAGGGAGAGGGCATTTAAAATGACTACTTTGGGAAGTACCCACCAGCTGGGATGGACCCAGTAGCTTTGAGAGAATGCTGATAACTGGGAAAGCTAGGCTGATATTAACATTCCATGTGGAAACTCTACCAAATAGTAATCCACACAGGGAATAATTGAGAGTTTATTTTACAAGCAAAACCCATTACTCAAGTTGATTTGTGACTTTGTTCAGCTGTAACTCTAATCTCCAAGGCATAGCTCCTCATTACCTTTATCTCTTAAGAGTGAATTAACAAAATACTGATAGAGCAGTGAAGGGAATTCCTCAGTCTTCATCTCAGGCACCACCAGCAAAGCCCTGGATACTTGAAGACTTAATTAAATGATGTA
>NW_006441955.1:29493505-29498971 GCF_000325575.1 Pteropus alecto | reverse complement strand
CTGAAACAAGTTTAATACTTCAAAAGTTGTATAATTTAAATGGCTGCTGTTTTCATTTAAAGATACCCTTTTAAATGCGTTCCTGAAAGAAAATTCTATAGAAGGTTATGGAAAGCAAAATCCTGATCTGAAACAAGGTTGTATTGAGTGAATATTCAAACAGAGCACCTTCCTGCGGGGCTTTATAAATGCATTTGTGTTGGATTTTTTGCAACATCAATTTTCGTTCGGAAGGTAATGAGTTTTGGAGAAGCTGGATCAGTAGTCATATGGAAAATTATGCTGGTTCTTTCTGTAATGGTTTTGGGTGTATGTTGATGATTCATATTCGTGACTTAGGAAGTAGAATCTTTAGTTTTTCTGAGCAACACTGCCTCCTTGTGTAGTGAGAATTATCTTCTAGTCCATTAGTCTACATCATTTTTTAAAAAGTATTTTCATTTGAATTTAGTGACTTATACTACCCAAACCTCATTGAATAAAATTTCTTTGTGCCCACATTTAATAATTTCCATTAATGATCAACCGTCTCCTCGCCTCCCCGCTCCCTGCACCCACCTTCCGGTACTGTTTGCCCAATTTAACATATTTTTTGCTCTTCCTCCTAATCCCTCTCATTATGCCTTGAAAGTTGTGGAAAGAGAAAGTGGATGAAATACAAAGCAATAATTTTGTTACTCATCACATAATTTTTGGAAGCTTTTCTGGGAAAGAAGAGAAATCTTTGGATAAATGAAAAATGTTTTAACTTTATCAAAAGCAGTTGATCCAAAGTAATAAAACCTAATGAATATAATTAATATATTTTCTCATCTTTTTCCTACTTATTCTTGGTTTAGGGGATTGGTTCTATTTGGAGTCATAAAAATTATTCAACAAATATCTATGTGCATCAGTTAGGTACCAGGCACCCTTTTGGATGCTGGAGATACTACAGGGAACAAAACAGAGAGGAATACCCCTGCCTTCATAAAGTTTCTATATTCTAGTTAGAGGACAAGTCAGAAAGATACTAAAGTAAAATATATATTATTTTAGATGGTGGTAAGTCCTGGGTAGAAAAAATAGGACAGAGAAAGCGGGTAGGGAATGTCCAGAGTGAGGAATAATATTACATTTAGATGGAGTAGCAGGGAAGACCTTACTGAAGAGGTGATATTTGGGTGAAGCTGTAGAAGAGCAGAGAAAGCAAGCCACAAGGATGTTTGGAAGAAGAATGGTCCGTGCACGGGTAACAAGTGCAAAGCTCTTGAGCAGGAAGTGTATGCCTGGCTCATCTGAGTGACAGCAGGAAGGTCAGTGTGGCTGAAGCAGAGTGAGCAAGTGGTGGAGTCATAGAAGATGAGGCCAGATAGGTTCTTATAGACTTTGTAAGGATTTGGAATTTTAGGCAATTGTGGAATTTTGAGCAGAGGAATGAGATATTCTGACTTCTTTTTAAATAAAACAGAATGAAAGAGGATAAGGGCGATAATAAAGTGGATGGCTATAACACTATATTTTAATTTTATAATCATCTCATCATCTATTCTGGAATATGCATACCCTTACGAACCAAGAATTTATTAGTAATGCACAGGAGTATTTGTTATGATTAAGATTTGTCATTAATTTTGAGTTACCATGTAATAAAAAAGTTGAACACTAAGCAGGGAATGATTTTTTAGAATATTTAACAGTAATCATCAAGGAGAGATTTATTAAAACAAATTATTAGATTTGGGAATTAGAAATGCAAATATATAACTCTATTTAATAGTCCATGTTTGTAGAAACTTATCCCATTTTACAAAATTGTGACTTATGCAGAAAGAAATTTAGGACATTTAGGAATTTTTATTCATCCTCTAAGAGAACAGCCCCTTCCTGACTGTAAATCTAGTCTAAAAATTTTAATTAGGAAGATCTTTTAAGAAGAAACAGAATAAAACTTGCTTTCTTTTTTCTTTTTTTTTCTTTCATATATAGAAACTCAACCTTTGCACTAGTTCTACTTTACAGCAAAGTCTTCATTTACATTGCAATTGTTTGTGTTTTTCTAGAATTACTTTAAATGCCATTGTACTCATTCTTTTCATTTTATAATTAATGCTTGGAAAACGTAAACATTATTACCTCAAAAGCTAGTTCCTGAAAGCAAACTGTGGTTTCTTTATATACTGTTAGTACTATGGGGCTTAGCACATTTTTAGATCTGCTGAGATCCATTACATCATCCTTTCACAAAGGCATTGATTTGAGTATTGAAGTCGATAATAGTGTTGATGGTATTTGGCTAACACTGATGTGGGGACTCTCCAGGATGTACCTCAGGCCCCCAGAAGAATCTATCAGTTATCCGAGGTAAGAAAAGCCATCAATGCCCCCATGACTTAATACTCACAAAAATCTTACATTATTTGTTCATTCAACTTATATTTATTGAATATTGCTACATGCAAGCATCAAAAGAAATAGCCTGGTAAATGCCTGGATTATCTTCAGTTTATATTGTTCTACTAATAAAAACTTTACCCCTGTCCTTAGGCATTACTATTTATAAACTAAAAATGAGTCCTAAGCACATAAGATGTTACAAATATAGAACATCATCGTTTCTATATTGACCCTAGAATTTGAGAATCACTGTCTTCTCTCCTCCTAAAGCTTAGAATAGATAAGGATCTGTTGTCCCTCGTCTTTTCATTTCCCATCCATGCCCAAAGTTCTTAAATATTTATTTCATCTTGTCTGATCATAGTTGCCAATTCCCTCTGATTAGCCAAGTTTGTTTGTTTGACATGAACCCAGAATTCAGGGCTTCGTGGGATTTCTCTGTCAATTCTAAGAGGAAATTACTACCTGTGTCCCCTTAATTATGTTTCCTTGGATACCAGAAAAAAATTCAAGCTTTCACCAAAGCCGAGTTTAGTATCACACTTACCTAAAGCGTGGAATTTCCCTAGGTGCTCATGGCCTTCTTCAAGGTTCTTCTCCCTTGCAGGTCCTCAGGGAAGCTGTGATGCTCCCTTAGACTTCTTGTGCTCCCCAGGATCACTTGATAGGTCCCCTTCTTTCCCAGAGCAATCTGAACCTCTCCTAGCCATCTTTCCTCTTTCAGTCCTCTATCTGGATTTTTATGAGATGGATTTTTGAGCAAATAAATCCTTGTGGGTTTCCTCAAACCACAGCAAATCACAGCGTTTCATCTTTGGGGTAGTTGCTCCATAGATTTATAATTGTAGCATATTTTTAGAACTAGAAAAAACCTTAAAGCTTTTCTGTTTTTGTTTTCTATTAGCATGATCTTTCCTTAAAAGAAACCTTATTTGGAAATCCAGTATATAAAACAAATAAGAGTAGAGCTGTGTTCGATGGAGGGGCAGTGGGTCCCCACTGACCTCCAGCATCTCACCTTCCACATCCCAGAGCAGTCCAGAGACACCATAGAAACACTCTTCCACAGAGACCTTTGAAAACTGCCTGATTTACTGGGTGTAGATTGCCCAAGAACTTCATTTTGTACTCCTTTTTGAGATCGTTATTTACCTATCCCCAACCTATTTAGAGAGTAAAGTGCCAGCCCCCTGGCAGTCACAGGCTTAACAACACTCTGCTATAGTGAGTGTCATGAGGCTATGTCTGATGGATAAGGGTCCTTTAACCTATTCCAAGAGTCTGCACAGAAGTGCTAAGTTTTCTCTTATTACAGCATTACACTCTTAAAAATATTTATCCAAAATAGAGACTTGTGAAAATGTTCTCCTTTCCGTGTTGTGGTGAGAAAGCAGTACACCGTGAGTTTGCAAAGACACAAAACATTTCCCATTCTCACTTCAACTTTTGGCCAGCAAAATCTAGCTGAATTCCCCTTCATATCAATTGTCTCTGTCCTTAGAGGAATCTAAGCCCATTTTCATTACCTTAATGGAAGTGGAGGGAGGATTGGCACGAGGATTGGTGATCATTTTTGGAAAGATTCATGTTAGAAAAGAACAGATTGTTTTATCTATATGGTCCACATGACAATTTAGAAGAGAGAGAAGATAATCAGGAAGGCTTGATGTAAGAGACAATTTAGTTTAGGCTCCGATATAAAAACAAAGCTCCATGGTCATGGTCAGGGAAAAGGAAGGGAGTAATTGAGTGGCTTCTTTGTCTTCTATTGCTGGTAGTTAGATTTTGCCATCTATTAGACCACGCCCTTCTGAGGAGGTGATGGGGTATAGAGGAAAGCACATGGGCTTTCAAGTCCTTTTTTTTGGTCATTAATTTATACTTTCTTTCTCTTCCTTCCTTCCTTTCTTCTTAAATTTTTTGACAATTTTTTTTAGGCTTCTAAAATGCGTTTGGTATTGCTAACTGCTAGGGACACAAGTGAGTTATATAGTATGGTGCTTAGAACTAGAAAAAACCTCACTTAATTCTCTTTTAATTGTTGCTACAATTACATGTACAAACCACCTCCACAGAGTGCCTGGCACATAGTAGGGGCTTAAAAACTGGGAATCTGTTATAGAGACTCACCTTTATAGTCATTATAACTTGATTTTCAGGTTCATCTTCATATAATGTGTGAAGGATTCTCGGAGGGTTTTGGCATCCGGCTCTTCAGATGACCTCATGAACATTTCCCTTCAGCGACACTTAGACCAAGAATTGATCCATGCCAGAAATTCTGACTTCTTAAAACCTCTTATAGACTTCTGCGTCTGTCCTTCCACCTCTTTCTCCCAGTTCACTCTCCCACTAAATGAGCTTTTCAGTCCCTTTAGTATTGCTGGTCTCTGGATATCACCTTAGTTTACCAAACTGTCAGCCACACCCCTCCACTCTCCAACCTTGTTTCTTCTCTCCATGCCAATTTCATTTCCTTCCATGTTCCTCTTGCACACCACCACTCAACTATTCACTGCCAAAATCTCACCAGGACATCACTCTTTTGTCCATTCCATTGGCCATGGCAATCTATAACTCCAAATCAGCCCAATTCCTTGTTTTTTTCTTCTCATGACTTTGGTTTAACGGTTAGTGATGGAGAAAAACAGTCAGCTATGCTGATGTTCATCTTCTTTAACTTATATTTCAACCTCACTGTCCCCTCAATACTGCCCAGAGAATCTCTTACAAATCTTTAGTTGGTTTGGTTTTTTTTTCCTTCCTCTATAGCAACCGCTTTAGCATAAAACCTTTACCAGTCTCCTTAAACCCTCATGTCAATGTTATTCTCCTGAAATCACTACCCTCCACCACCATTCAAAAGTCATCGTACATCCTTTCCTACTGTCCAACTGTCCTAGAAGAAAATGTGCTCTTACCCTTTTCCAAGACTCCACCTGTGCTTTTTCCACTGCCAACTTCTCTCAAACCCGTCTGAAGCAATCGTTCTTCTTTTGTCTGTCTCAAACTCTTCATTGGCTCTTCCTCATTAACCTTAAAATATGTACAAATCAGCTGATCTTAGGGTAATTTCTCCTCTCTCACTCT
>NW_006441955.1:29484879-29493462 GCF_000325575.1 Pteropus alecto | reverse complement strand
AAATTTCTCAATAGTATTATTTATCCTCTTTACTTTTTATTTCTCATTTCTCACTTAAACTGTCACTAAAATTGGTCTTTCACTTCCACCACTATGCTGAAACTCTTTTGGGGTCACCAGGCACCTCCTGAATAACAAAGCCAATGGATTAAGTTGTCATTCTTCTTGGCTTCTCTTTGATTTTTGGCACTATTGACTTTTCTTTCTTGAATTTTTTTTTCTTTGGTTAATCTGATAATAATTTCTCTTCATTTTCTCCGAAATATGAGGTTTCTGTCTCAGTTTCCACTAAGGACTTCTCTTCTCCTTATTCTTTAAATATCAAAGATGTTTCCCAAGTTTCCATGCTCAGCCCTCTCCTCTTCATTTTCTTTATTTCCCTTTTAGATGATCTCACTCACACCTATGATTTCAACTCTGACATATAGGTTGATGATTTTTAAATCTATAACTCCATTTCCTAACTCCTCTCCTAAATTCTACTCCCTCTGGTAATAGCTAACTGGATAGTTTACAGGTGCTTCAAATTCAGTGGGGCTTACCTGTCCTTGTATAATCTGACCACCCCATCCTTACCACTTCTTAGCCTTAATGTTAGATGCTTTCAGTAATTTTCATGATGAAAGAAACTAAGGCCTTCATAGAATTCTCTTTCTTCCTCTTCTCTATCACAGGTAACTTGTGATTTTTACTTGTCAATATTATAAGCAGTTTTCTGTCTCAGGCCTTCTCAAAAATTTAAATGGCACACAAAGAACTTGATAATTTGTATTCAGGTGAGAATGGTCCTAACTGCTAGGCTCACCCTGAGTTAAAAGAGAGGAAACAAATAAATAGCTTAAGCAATGAAAAACCTGGTCAGAATTTGCCTCGCAGCAGGAAAGAAAACCTGTAGTGTCATTTAAGTACATTTTATATATCCTTGAAATACAATTTTGCAGGTAAAGTTCAAAGGTGTATGCTAAGAACATTTCATTGCCTAATTTTTTTGTTTTGTTTTAAATTGAAAAAACAAAATAACCTGGGCTTCTTGGTCAGCAGGGGGAGCACTACTACTTTGCTCCAGGAAGATTTTCACCAAGGCAACAACTATCTTTAATATAGACCACATCCTAGCAACAAGGAGGAAAAAAAAACAATGAATGATCGATAGGTTTGCTCCCTTGTGGTTGCAATTTTTAAAAATAGCTTTTTTTCGCTTTTGTAATTCAATAGTGTTTGCTTAGAAAGGGATTGTCTGATGTCTTTTCATATTCTCTGTCCTACCTTTCATCATATTCTAATTAGAGAGAGGTCTTTATTTAATCCGGGAGATGGAGTTTTAAATGGGTCACAGAGGTTGGTCTCTGTGACCAACAGCGACTGGTCAGTATTTAGGCTGTGTATGTGACACAGAAACAAAGATACTGATTTGCTTATTTTATTTAAACCGGGCAATACTGTGAAAGAAATCAGTCAAACCAGATTTTTGTCTAACAATGACCTTTTGTTTGAGTGAATTGATTCAAGGAGATCGAAATGGGGACATGGTGTTCTTCCCAGGTTTAGCTGGAGTGAAGCATATCAAGCAAGGGTGGCAGAATTGTAGAAAGGAAGAGTCAGGAGACCAGGATCTCATTTGGATTCTGCTTTGTGATTATGGACAAAACATTTAAATTAACTCTTTGTACCATTTCTTTTTTTATGAACATAATATATTTGTATGAAGAAGAAGTTATATATATGTGTGTATATATATATATACACACACACACACACATATATAATAGATTTGTAAAAAAAAAACCTTGAAAGATCAAGAAATAACTACACAATAATTTGAACAAAAAACCTAGTTTGATACATGCATGTCTGTACATATATAGGTTATAGATGCATATGTAGTGCATATATCCTATATATATATGTGCATACATATATATGTATATATGCGTATGTGTATTTATATATAGATAAGTACATATATCTATGTAAGATATATATGAAATCTATATTTATAGATCTAACTTTATATGTAATTTATATGTATACAAGAGGTAAACAGATAAAGACGATTCTTTCTGAAAGTGTTATACTGTTTATAATTATTCCACTCACTCGTTAAGAATAATAATAGCTTACAGGCAGAAACAATAAAGAATCCAGGGGTCTATTTATGTCATTTACTTCTTAAAATTCTCATTTGGTGAGGGGAAGTTTTTATCTCTTATTTTCTATGCACGTTTAATAAGGAAAGAATTAGAGATGATGTTTTAACTAAAGCTTATAATACACACTCATTTTTATCTAATAATATACCTGATAAATATTTTACCAGTTCCCTTTTCCCTTGTCTCATTTGTACCCTGAATGGAAGCATGGTATCAATATATATTTTTAAGCATATAAGAAAAATAAATGATAAAAATATACATGATCCTGAATAAAAAGACATCTAGTTCAGCATGATAAAAAGTGTGCATTTTATTCACTTAGTTTCTAAAATGGCTGATTTTTTTTTTCAGTAAATCTTTTTCTTTTTCCAAATGACCACAAATATTTAACATGTAACATTACAATTGTTTTTTTTTTTTTTTTTTAAGTAGTGAATCTTAAAGAAATGAATGGAATAGCTTTCATTCTTACTAACACAAAGTGCTATTTAATCGATTTGATCTGTGGCTGGTTAACTCAGAGATTCAAAATGAGGTGCTAATAAAATCGAAGTAATAAATTTAATTCCCACGAGGTTTAGGTTTACTCATTACTCCGGTCATAGATGCATCACTAACTCTGTCTAATCATTTGTCCTACAAATTATGATTACTGTCCAGATCTGAGCCCAGACAATGAAACGTCATCTAAATAAGGCAAAGCTATCTCCATCAGTAAGAGATAACTAACTCAAATCCTTTTTGAAGTGTTTTCAGTTTTGTCTAGTGACATCTCACTCATAACTATATTTTATATTCATGTAGTTCTTAGCAAGGTTATAGGTTGAAGAATTTCAGGTATTTTAGTTGAACTCTATAGGAAAATAAATATCTTACCAGACAGAAAGCTGAAGTGCAGTGAAAAATATCCTGTACTGGGAACTAGAAATACTGTATTCACATCTCAACTCTTCCATGTACCACCTTTGAGCACTTAGACAAGTCATTTAACATTTTCCAGCCTCAATTTCCTCATGGAAGTTGGGAGAGGAGTATCCATCTACCAGCCTATTGTAGGGATTAAATAAGGTAATGTTCATAAAATACCTAGTATAGGGTTTAGTACAGAGTAAGTAAATAGTGGCTATCTTTATCCTCCTTATCATTATTATAACTCCTACCAAAGAGATATTGTAAGAATTGAGTATGGAATATGAACCACATTTGTTCTTAAACTGAAAATATCTCGTATACCAGTAAACATTAAATTCATGTAAAATATTACTATTTTACTAGGAGGAAATGATGTTAAGAAAAGTTATACCAGAGGGTGGGCAGGAGCGGGGAGGGAGGTAAATGGGTTAAAAGGGGTCAAATATGTGGTGACAGAAAATTATCTGTGGGCGGTGAACATACAATGCAATATATATATGCCTTACTGTTGAATCGTACAGCTGAAACGTACTGCATTTCATTAACCCATGTCACCATACAAAACAAATAAATAAATAACCTAAAAATTGAAGCCAAATATCCACCAAAGGGAAAAAAAAACCCACAACAATAATAACAGTAGCGCATACCAAATTTGCAAATAAAACATTATATTATAAAAAAAAGAAAAGTTAAATGATATTTTTATTCATTAATTAAAAAGTGACTTGGCAAGGTATCATGTATTATACCTTATATGAGACTTTCTTTCCTGGGTAAAATGTAGTATAACAACTAGGATAACCTGGATAAATAACAAAAATCGTATTTTAAAGGCATCAAGTTGCTGTGGAAGTAATGAAGATTAGATGAACTAAAATTCCAGAAAGTAGAATCCTTTCCAAATTGAGCTGATACTATCTGATATTTTTTTTTCCCTAGGGAGTTTGCTGATTCTGATTGTGGGTTGAAGGGTTTGCTTAGGCAGAGAACTTCTGTTGGGGCAAAAACAACATCATCAACAATAACAAAATGAACAGTAAACTTCTTAACAGTTTGAAAGGGATGACGGGACAAATAAGAAGGAGGAGACCAAGTACATGGCTGATATTCCCCATAACATATTTGCTGAATTGTGGTACTGCACAGGAGGCTACAGAACTAAGGTAAAAGCTTCTAAAAGACAGAGTGAAGTCTACCTCTCAAAGTCTTAAAATATTAGAAAACGAAGTATCTCTGAGAAGGATCTTCTAAAGAGCAAAGCTGGATCTCCTGCAGTCTTTTAGGGCTGAAGAGATGAAGGCCCTTAGGCTCTCCATCATAAAGTCGGGAGAGCTGTGCCCTGGGAAGAGGGGCACGTCAGAGGCAGAGCAAGTCTTGGTATAACTGCAATACAGGTCCTATGTACCTCGATTTTGCATGTGATTGAAGTGACCAACCCCTTACCCTCTCTGCCTAAGCAAGGAAAGGGTGAACCCTCTCTAATAGAAGGTAATATTTGTAATCTTTATATTTTTATGTCTAATGTCTGGCATATGCTATAGAATTAGTAAACATATGATGAGACAATAAAATGTGGCTAATAATCAAGAGAAAAAGGCAGATAATAGAAGCAGTCCCTTTGATGATCTAGATATCGAAATCAGCAGTCAAAGATTATCAAATAATTCATAGCATAAAATGGAGGCCAACAAAGGTACCAACGATTCCAAAACAGAGTAATAATTACTTATGATTGAGCTACAGTTTGTGGGGAGCTACAGTATCCTCAATCAAGAGAAATTGTCTTGTTTCTCTCCGCCTTATGGGGGTGGTGATAAGAGTAGGGGAAGAATGGTCTTTGGATTGTATGCCAGGAGCAAGGCCTCATGTCCTGGATTGTGAATGAGAATAAATCCAGATTACCAAATCCAAAATTCCAAAGAGGAGCCAAGAAGTACAAGCACAAAGTTCAGGAATCAAGAACTGAAATGTGAAGGTGAGGACTGAAGACATACTCTGATCTGACATACAGGTAAAGCAGCACACAGGAGACAGGCAAGAGGGATGGTTTGAGAGATATTAAGGAAGCAAAATCAAATAGAGGTGGCACTTGTTTGGATGAGAGAGTGAAGGAAAGGAAGAATCTATGATGTCTCCAAAATTGAGTTATTGGCTGAGTGCTTCTCAGACAGAGAAAAACCAAGGAGGAACAGGTCTGAGGAGCAGGAAAGAGGCATGAATATGGGACGTTTTAAGTGCCATCCAGATGGAGATTTCACTACACTGTTTTATACACTCATGCACATATCCATATGCAAGTGAGAACTTTGTCAGAATATAGATATGGCTGTCATCACAACAATTGTGGATAAGATTGGCCATGGAGAATGTTTCAAGTGAGAAGATCCAGAGATAGAGCCTTGAGAAATACTTGAAAGAAGACCCCATGTAAGACAGAAGTAGGAAGAAAATAAAGCAGAGCAGTATCACAGGGACTTGGAGGAAAGCAAGGCTTAGGAAGAGAGGCACTCTCAATTGCACACATGCAAATGCGTAAAAGGTAATATTAAAACTTAAGGAAGCATTGGAAATTAGCAAGAGAAGATTCCTTGGAGAAGTGGCCACAAGGTTTGGAGCTTTTCCTATAAGTTTAACTGTGAAAGGCAAAGGTTAGTGCTGGGAGAGGGTCAGGTTCTGTGAGACCCGAGTAGGTTTTTGATTGTTCACTTTGTTTTCCAGGTGGGAGGAACCTGAACGTGTTTATATGCTAAAGAGAAAGATCTAGTAGAAAGCAGGTGGCTGAAGATGTGGAAGGAGATAAATAATGGCATCAAGTCCTAGAAGAGGTAGAAAGATATAGACTTTGATTTAAAAATAGGTATATATGTGTGTATATATATTTATATATCAGTAAGGCTATACAGATAAAAATCAATTCTCATCAAATGGGATTTTTAAGATAATAACACGGAATATAAATATTTTAGGTAGAAGTACTATAGATAGCCAATATAATATAACCTAAACTTGAATGCCAATTTAAAAATTTTATTTTGGAAAGTGATTTTTCCAAAATGCTTTACTTTTCCTGTTTAAACAAAATGTTCTGAATATAATTTGACCTTTCCTTGATGACTCACTTTAAGCATCAATCATTGTCCAATGCCATAATACCGCCGTGCCCTCAGGAGCATTTGAGGTCCACAGGGCTGTTAGCCCAGTGCTAAATGGCTCCAGACAGCTGTGCACTTAGACTTCTGTCTTCCCGCCCTGTCATTTGTCACTTCTCTGCTGTTGTCAGTGTGTCCTGACTCCTTGCTTCTCATGTGCTGCCTTCACTTTATACGTATCTGCTGGGTGAGGGCCCGAGAGTGGCTCCAGTCATCTCCAAAGAGCAGGCATAGACACAGGGACAGCGTCTTCAGCCACTCAATTGCCTTTATGCGGAGCCCTGGCCCAAATGAAATTCAGGCCTTCCTGCCTCCCGGTCCCCGCCTGGGCTTCAGGAGGGAGTTGAGGGAGCTGCAAGTCTGACTGGGATGTAGAGATGCAACTGGCAGGCCCTGCAGCTTGCCGGGACCCTCCTTAGCCACCAAGCGCTCTTCCTTCTCCTGGAGATGTGTAGAACTGAGTGGTCCTGCTTATGGTCCTGAGCTATTGGGCATTGCTATACATGAGTCATGAAATCTGACCTGTGTATTTTTGTTTTTATTTTTTGGTCAATGGGGCCAAATTATTTTGTCCCTGGTATATGCGGATGGATTTTTATGGCTACCTTTCCTGATCCCTAGGAACCAGATATCATAGAGACAGACTACCCCATAGTTAGCATCTTTGTCTAACTTCCCCAGTAGAAGGTATGCCTCTCTCTTTGGCTGAATAGCCCACCTGCACACATGTGCACATAACCCACAAGAACAGAGACAGAAATTAGGTGGTAACTGGTGGTGCTTTTCCTAATATCGGGCATTTATGCCAACATCTATATTCACTGCAGGGACGGTTTTGACTTTATATCCTCTGACTCCTTTATTACTCCTGAGGTTTTGCATAGATAAGAGGGAGCTAGATCTCAGGGGTTCAGAAAAATGAAAGAAACCAGAATATGTAACCCCAAAATATGCCACCTTGGCTTACGGATTATTTTGAGCTAGACACTTAAAAAACAGCAGGTACAAGAAAGGTGCTCTGACTTACCCTTTTCTTCCTAAAACAAAAAATAAAATTCTCATGTGAAAGATGTCCTCCGTATATCAGGAGGAAAGAAAACATTCTTGGAGAATTGATGTTCAGAGCATTCTGTACAAACAGACCTTATTAAAATAACTCTTTTCTTCCTGTAACCTCCCTGTATATTTTAGTTTTTTTCCCACAGTTGCTTCTCTTTGTTAACTTTAGCATAAAAGCATTTAGGTTTTGCTACTTCTTTGGGTCTTCATTTCCTTATGAAGGCTCTTTGTCATGTAAAACCTATATTAAGTAAAGCTTGTATAATTTTCTCCTGTTAATCTGTCTTACATAAGTTTAATACTTAGGCCCAGATGAAGACTCTAAGAGGGTAGAGGTAAAGTTTTGCCTCCCTTACAGATACTTCTGGAAAATGATAGCTTTGCTTCTGGAAGAAGGGGTCAGAATTTTCTGTTGTTTTCTCCTTTAAAATGTCTAGTAAAACTCTAGGTGCAAAGGGTACTATAGTTATACATCAAGCACAAACATGGAGATAGAATCACATTTGCAGAGGCAGATGTGATGTAGTCAAGGGTATTGGCAGCTGCTGCCAGTGGCTTTCTCAGCAGTCAGATGCCATTAAATTTTGATGGCAAATGTTGCTATCCAACATTTATATAGCAAGACCCTGCCTAGTGAGTGTGCAATGGTTGTTAAATTGTCAATAACAAGATCCTGGAGGCTGTAAAAATAAAAATAACTTCCTGTTTCTCCTCAAAGCAATTTTTCCCCTTGGGTGTTATGTAATAAGCTTTGTGGGAGCAGTTGGTTATAGTGGTAAAATCTACTTCCAGGTAAGAGAGTAAAAAGTAGAAATTGATAAAAATCCATTATGTTTGATCAAAAAATGACACTATATTTTTGTGTAAACAAATATGTATACATAAAAATACATAGGAAATCATTTTTAAAAAATGCACATAAGGGTATTAACAGTAGTTTTGTTTGGGTGTTGACAGAAGACTCTGAAAAGTATTAATCAACTTTATAGAGGTATAATTTACATACAATGAAATACCTATCATACATCCATTTAAGTATACAGTTCTATGAATTTTGACAATACACATATTTTTAATCATCACCACCAAGACAAAATATTTGCATCTGCTCCCTAAATTATCTTTATGCCCCTTTTAATCAGTTCCACCTCCCTAGTCTCCAGCTCCAGGCACTGATCTGTGTTTTTGCATAAATATTTTTAATATTCTTCATATTCTTTATCTGTATATTCTAATATTCTCCAATGAACAGTTTTTTTTAAATAAAGAAAATTCTATTTAAAAAACTTAAACATAATTTTAAAACT
>NW_006441955.1:29476131-29484805 GCF_000325575.1 Pteropus alecto | reverse complement strand
CAAAGGATGGGATTTCTATTTTCTTGCTTTGCCCCGACTCTAAAGGACACCCCCAACCACCTACCCACACTCCAGTCATTTGACTGACCCAAAGTCACTCAGGCCAGCCCTGCCCCCGAAAGTCAGCAGCTCCCCACCCCCTCGTGAATCAGTGGCCTCTTGGGGGTTATAAAAATCTTCTTACACAAAATCGAAAAAAGGGGAGACAGCCCCCTTTTCAGAAGGTTTTAGATATGTGACATTGATAACTTATTGTTTAGGACACTAATTTAAATTACTCCTCTTTAATTCTGTTGGAAATACCTCCTAGGAATAGAGTAATAGTTAAATGTAGTTGAAGCTTAACATGGTCAAAAAAAAAAAAAAAAAAAGATTGCCTTTGATGAACAGCTCTCCTGCCAAACTCCTGGAAACTTTATAAGACTATAGGAAATGAAGGAAAACAGTGGTGAATAAAAAAGACCAGATTTTGGGATTAGGTTAGGATGCTGCAGACCTAGGAAGCCGGTAGCTTCCCCACCTACAAAGGTTATGAGAGACATCATAGACTAGGTATTTGGTACACAAGGTACTTACTTCTATTAAAGCCAAAACAAATTATCAAATATTTATTGAACATCTGCTTGCCCACTCTTCAGATACAAAGTCCTCCTTTGTATCAAAGCTCCATGTACACGTCAGATGCAGCCTGGAAACCCTGATCAGAATATACAGTTTTATTTAGGTTACACTTGCCCTAAGGGAGTAGGGATAAAGTATACACTGCCTGCTTATCAGTGTAAGAACTTTACATATATTATTTTTCTCCATTTTACAAATGAGGAAATCAAGTCTTTGAGGGTTTGGGTAAATTGCCTGAGGCCTCACAGAAAGTAGTAGAACTGGAATTTAAACCTCCAAAGCCCTGCTCTCATGAAGGGCCTCACGCCTGTTTGCTCTGCAAATAATGGCAGCAGCGCCCTTTAGTCGCTTGTTAATGTACTGAAAGCATGTGCAGAAATCTCTCATCGATGATTGTAAGGCTTAATGCCTGTACCTTCCTCTTCTCTTGAGAATACTTCTTTCATTCATTTCCTTTTGATTCCTCAAGTATGAGATAAAGTAAAAAATGACTGGCTTTTATTCATTTGTCTGTTTGTTATTGAGGAAGCACTGTCACCATGGAGAAAGGGAACAATTCAAATAAAAAGCACCCTTGGTTCCTTTACTTTATTTAGACCAACCTGTTAGATTGAATTCTTCACGGAATTGAATAGTTGTTAGAATGTGATGCAGATAGAACGTTTACTTTTTTCTCAATGTCTCAATTAATAAAATTAATTAGTATGGTTAATATTTATTATTGTTCTGATAGTTTAAAATGAAAGATAAAGGAACATTTTTATGTGCTAGGCACTAAGTGTTTTACATAGATTATTTTATTCCTATTATTAATATTGTTGTTTTTCAGCTTAGACAGTGGTTCAGAGAGGTTAAATAATTTGTACAAGGTCATACAGTTCATAATTGCTCAAGGTCAACAGAGCTAGGTTTCAAACCCCGGCTGTGTGATTACAGAGCTGTTATACTGTATTATGTGCCTTCCAAAATTCAACTGAGCTCTGATGGTGTGGCATACTAAATTCATTTAAATAACACTAATATAGTAAACATTTCCTTTAAAGAGATTTGCAAGAAAATGTGAGAAAACAACAACAAAAATCAAGCCATATTAGAAATAAATAAGTCAAGCTGAAAGAGAAGAAAAGAGAGGCCATTTAACAAGGAAGAGGGAATAAAATGGGGTTAGGGGTCGCCAGGAACTAGATCTCTAACCATCACTGCCTAACACAGGGAGTTTTGTTCATACTTCAAAGCTATTTGGCAGAGCTACATGGCATTGGCCACTGCCTACAGTGATGAGACATTTTAATTGTTTGGCTCGTATGTGGCTTCTGAAAGTCTGTTTAAGGAGAAGTGTCAGGGTAGGAAGCATGAGACTAAGGGATAGGCTTTTAAAGTGATTATTTGAAAAGGACTACATTCATTGAATGTGTAAGTGCTGGAAAGACAGATAAGAAATCATTTTAATCTCTTTATAGTCCCACTACTTCATATAGATCTGGTCTGGTCACATAAAGTTGTAACAACTGGTCTGGATAGAGCATGACTCTAATAAGGTCACAGCCATATAGGTCATAAAGGCCATCTGTTTCCAACAGAAGACATCTTTTCCACCTAACCAAAATCAGCCAGCTACCTATAGGACCCTGGTGACAATAGAATCTGAGTGACAGAGTATGTATAAATCTACTGCCATTCTTATACAAAGATATCTTGCCAATGTTCAATAATAGGATCTTTTTTTGGTACATAAACATTTATTAAGCATCTACTGTAAGTCAGGTTCCCATTATAGAAATAACTATAATTATTATTAATTTAAGCATGAAATCCTGACAGATTTTTTTAAAACTATCTCTCACATATATTTTTCCCTGTTTCACTTGTTACAATCTTAGGTCAGGGCCTCATATCTCACATCAGGAGCCTCCTAAAATGGAATAGAATAGAAAAAGAATAAATTGTTTTAGAGCTGAAGGGTCATCATTTAGTTTAAATCCATTACAAGGCTCAGACCCTATTAGAGTCTAATTTCCCTTAACTCATTGCCTTTATCATGGTGTTCATCTATCTGCTCAAGAATACTCAGGGTTTGCCCATTGAGTTTAACTCATAGCGTGGCTTTAAGGTCCCACCTTGCATTGTGGCTCTACTCTACCTGTCCAGTCTCATTTTCTTTGGTTCCCAAAGCACCTCCTGTCTTTTCTCAAGCTTCATCCTTACAGTTGTCTCCTCATATGGTGCTCAGGTCTGCCTCTGAGACTTTATTCATGGCATTGCTTTCTTCTAGAACATCTTTCCTCCCATTTCAACTGTCTAAACTCCACCTATTCTTGAAGAGCCCTAGATTTCTGCTTCTCCAGTGAAGACTTTTGACTGTTCCAGTCTTCATTAACCTCCCTTCTCTGAACTGATAGTGTAATTATAATGCATCCTATAATTTAGTGCACAATTATAGAACTTCAGTGTTGAAAAGGACTTTAAGATCACCCAATTCTACCTCTCAATCTGTATGTGAATCCTCTCTACAACAGCCCTCCCAACGAGCTTTTGCTCTTCACTCAAATGTGTATCTAGGCAGATCTTGCCATCTCTTACATTCCTTCATTCATTCAGCTGATATTTACTGGGTACCTAATGTTCCAGGCATTCCACTGGGGACTGAGAATATGACAGTGAGCAGAACACAAAAATCCACGTTACATCACAAAGAAAATATCATATAGTGATTGGTAAGTGCTAAAAGAAAATTAAATAGGATGTTGTTTTAGAGAGTGCCTGGAAATGCTCATGTAGATAGGGTGACCAGGAAAGGCCTCTTGCAAGAAATTACTTTAATGCTAAGGGCCTTAATGATGAGAAGAGGCCAGTCATGTGCATATCCGGGAGAAAATATTTTCATATAGCAGGAACAATCAAGTGCATGACTTTGAGGTGGGGTTGGGTTTGGTGAGTTTGAGGAATAGAAAAATGGCAGTGAGTGAATTGTAATAAATGAGAGGGGACTGGGAGAACAGCTGGAGGGGAAGCCCAGGGTACAACCTGTAGAGCTCATAGGCCATGGCAAGATGTTTGGACAACACAGTTTGTAGTTGGTTTGCACTAAATATGGATCACTTTATTTTCATTCTCTTGTCCTAGTTCTTCCTTTAGGTATCATATAGAACAAGCGTAGACCCTCATCCACAGAATAGTCTTTTATATATTTGAAGATATCTATCCTGTCCCCTGTGAGTCCTTTCAAAAAAGAGACTTCTTTCTTCCTTTCTTCCTTCCTTCTTTCCTTCCTTCCTTCCTCTCTCTCTCTCTCTCTCTCTCTCTCTCTCTCTCTCTCTCTCTCTCTCTCTCTCTCTCTCTCTCTCTCTCTCTCTCTCTCTCTCTCTCTCTCTCTCTCTCTCTCTCTCTCTCTCTCTCTCTCTCTCTCTCTCTCTCTCTCTCTCTCTCTCTCTCTCTCTCTCTCTCTCTCTCTCTCTCTCTCTCTCTCTCTCTCTCTCTCTCTTTCTTTCTTTCTTTCTTTCTTTCTTTCAATATTTCTTTTTTTATTATTTTTTTAATAGTAAGGCATATATATGCCTTAGTTAGATTTCACCTCCCATAGATAGATTTCTTTCTGTCACCACATATTTGACTCCCTTTACCTCGTCTACCTCCCCCCTCCTCCTCCACCCTCTACCCTGTGGTAACCACTAGTCTGTAGTCCATGTCCATGAGTCTCTGTTTGTCCTGTTCATTTGTTGCTTTTAGTTTTATATCCCACATATAAGTGATATCACTTGATTTTCAACTTTTTCTGTCTGGCTTTTTTTGCTTAGCATGATTATCTCAAGGTCTATCCATGTTGTTGCAAGAGACATTTTTATTTCTTTCTACTATTCCCTCTACTGTCTCAGAAGCCATCACTATTCTAGCCAATTTCTTCTATACATCCTCTGTTCTTTCTGTGTTCCTCATAAAGTTAGTACCTATGTCACAGGATAGAATATATCTATTTTCTTACTTTCTAATATATGTTCTAGTCATACCTCTAAGGATTATAATACCTTATACTTCTTTCCTTTTTCTTTTTCTAGCCAATCACACTTAGCCATATTGAGTTTTCTGCCAAAACCCCTGGATCATTTTATATATCATTTGTTTGCTATACTGTATTTCTCTTCATCCCACACTTCTGTGAAGATCATTGTGGGTTTTTGTCGTTGTTGTTTTGTATTCAAGGGCAGAGTTTTAGATTTATTCTTATTATATTTAGTATTATTTGGTTTAACCCATGACATTAGCCTTTCAAGTTTCCTTGGGATACAATTTCATCATCTGCTAGATCTGCTATTCCTCTTACCTATTTGTCATATACAAATTTAATAAATATATCTTCTGAATACTCACCAAAGTCACCTAAAAATGTTTATGGAACAGGACTATGAATAGACTCAAATATAAGATCTATAAGGACAGAGACCATCTGTCTTGTTTATTGCTGTTTCTTTTGCTTATCAGAGTGTCTTGTACAGAGTGTGTTCGATTGATTAAATTGAAAAAAATGCTTGGGCTCTTTGGAATGACACTAAGATCCTCCTTTCAAATTGACGAAGATCCAGTATTACTATCCTTTTGAATAATGCATACATCCATTGGACTGTACTCAAATTCACCTATGTTATTATCTTGGGATGTTATCTAAGGATATCAAGAGAGACCTTTGTTTTGTTGTGGCCTACATATACTATAGCTACAACAAGTTTATGATCCACCAGTCTTGTAACTCTTGTCAAAAGGGAAATGAGGTAGTCAGAGATGCCTGACTCATAGAGAACCTGGTTCATGCTGACACCTGCAGATTGTCTAGTTTATCATTTTATAAGTGTTTACAATCTGGCCCTTTAAAGATCCACTGAAGACTCATGCCGGGGATTATATTTGAGACCACATTTTTCATCCAGTTTTGACAATTAAAATGATATTTGTCTGACTTTCATGTTTCTTCAAAGATCTCTGGCCTTTCAATAATTTTCACTGTCGTTGATCAGGTCTGGAGACATGAACTCATTGTAGGAAATTGTGTACTCTTTTAAAACTGTACTGCAGTGTTCTTGATTTAGTTATCTCTGACCATTTTTTTTCTACCTTCTTAGTTTGACTACCATTCATCTTTACTGAAAAGATGGAAATAAAAGAAACAAAGATTTTTTTCTTTGACTTTCACAAACTGCTATTAGTTCTAATTTAATCCTGATCCAAAAATGAGTATGAAACATGTTAATGTTGCCTTCACATTTTTTTTGTAATGAGTAACCATTGTGGTTTCCTATAACTCTGTATATAGTTGGTACCATTCTTTTACTCTTCTTTGTTCATTGGCTTTTTCCTCCCACGCTTTGTATGCACATAAGTTATATATGAGCTTGTAAGAAATTTATATAACTTATATAAATTTATGTAACTATTTATATTGCTTTCTCTAGACCCTTCTTCCCTTTATTACTCATGGAGAAATCACATAGTTGGAATTTCATTTTTGATAATTTCTTAACTTCTTGAGCTCCATTCCCTTTAAGAGTCTTCTGCCATGGAATCATATTTTCTTCTGTACCTCAATCTTGAACTTTCTAAACTTAGACTATATTCAACTTTTCTTTCCCTGATGATCATCCAGGGATATTTTTCTCATGGGATGCCATCCACAAACTCCTCATTGTTTTCAAGTCTTAGGTTCTAGTCATTTCATCTACTCTTTGAGAGATGAAATTGTGTGTTAAGTGAAAGATTAATCAAGAATTATTTTAGATCAAGGACCTACAACTAAGATTACCCTATCTAGCAAAGCTATCATTTAGAATCAAAGGACAGATGAAGAGCTTTCGAAACAAGAAAAAGCTAAAGGAGTTCATTGCTACTAAATCAGTATTATAAGAAATGTTAGAGGGACTTCTTTAAGAAAAAGAAGAATTAAAAAAAGGTAAAAGCGTGGATTAAAAAAATGGCAATAACTACATATCTATCAATAATTACTTTAAATGTGAAAGGATTAAATGCTCCAATCAAATGATAGAGTGGCTGAATGGATAAGAAAACAAGACCATTACATATGCTGCCTATGAGATGCACTTCAGATTGAAAGATATATACAGGCTGAAAGTAAAGGTGTAAAAAAAGATATTTCATGGAAATGGTAATGAAAAAAAAAAAAATCTGGGGTAGTAATACTTATACCAGATAAAATAAATTTTAAAACAAAGTCTATAATAAGAGACAAAGAAGGACCCAGTAATCCCACTTCTGGGTATTTACCCGAAGAAACCAAAACCACTACTTCGAGGTGACCTGTGAATCCACATGTTCATTGCAGCATTATTTACAATAGCCAAGATATGGAGGTAGCCTGGGTGTCCATCAATGGATGAATGGAAAAAGAAGAGGTGGTACATGTATATTATGGAATATTATTCAATCATAAAAAAGAATGAAATCCCATCATCTGCAACAACATGGATAGACCTAGAAGGTATTGTGCTGAATGAAGTAGGTCAGACAAAGAAAGACAAATGCCATATAATTTCACTCACATGTGGAACATAAAAAAACAAATAAACAAACAAACAAAATAAAAACAAACTTAGAGATACAGAGAACATTTTGATGGTTGTCAGATAGGAAAGGGGTTGGGGGTGGGTAAAAAATGGTAAGGGATTAAGAAGTACAAATTAATAGTTGCAAAATAGTCATGGGGAAGTTTGGAGAAACATGGGGGAGTGAGAGACATCCCCAGATCTCTCCCTTTGAAACAACAATAAGCTGAACATCTAAAACTGAACAAAAAACACCCAATCTGCACACCAGCACATCTGAGTATGGGATCTGTGCATAAGAGCTACCACAGGTCAGAACCCCAGGTGTCGGGTGGTGGACTGGGAGGAATAAAGAAGCTGCCTCTTGCAGCTACTGGAGGGACCTGTAGAAGGAGTGGGAGGGGAGAAAGTGCAGTGACTTCCCTGAATAGCCCTGCCTGGGAGAGTTGTGAGTTCCACACAGCCAGCAGCAGGGCCCAGTCATCAGGGCAGAAAGCAGAGAAGCGGATGGCAGAAAAATAGCAGCTGATGTTTACTGACCGCAGTTGCAAATTTGAGGCTGAGCCACAGCCCCCAACCCTCAACCCAGAGGGCCTCACCCTGATATCCTCTGAGACTGATCACCGCGGAGCCCCAGGGGAATCTGAGCAAACACTACCAAAACTGTAGCTAATACTAACAGTGACTGAAACTGAGGGTAGCAAGCGTGATTAAATATCTATAAGAAAATAAAGAGGCATTATTAAAGCTTTATATAAAACGGGGATCCAAGAGGCTTAGACGCCACCTACTGGAAACCAAAAGAAAAGTGCCTTCTTTGCAGCAGGCTAAAGAGAGACCTTTATAGAATAAATCTTTTTGGAAAAAAAGCAGAATACATTTCCATTAATGCCCAAGCGGAGATATAGCCCATTTAACACCATGAACAATTAAGGTGACAAGTCATCTCAGAAATAAAGAGAAAAATCTCCAGAAAATAAGCTTACAGACATAGAAATATGCAATTTAAATGACAGAGAATTCAGGATGGTAATTTTGAAAAAACTCAGTGAATTCCGAAATAAGTCATATCAACAATTTCAGGAATTGAAAAATCAACTAGATGAGCAGAGTAAAGAAATTGAAACCCTTAAAAAGAACAGAATAGATCTTCTGGAGATAAAAACACACTGCAAGATTTGAAAAATGAAATAAGAAGCTTGGGAAATAGAGTTGACCAAATGGAGGAAAGGATCAGTGATATCGAAGACAGAAATCTAGAAATAAATCAGAAGGAAGAAGAGAGAAACCGAAGAATAAAAAATAATGAAAGAGAAATACAAGAATGAGCTGATACTATCAGGAGAAGAAACAAAAATAATGGGCATTATCGAAAGTGAGGAAAAGGAGCAGGGACTAGGAGCATTTTCAGATAAATAGTTCACAAGAATTCCCCAAATCTAAGGAATAAGCTGGAGCTTGGAATTCAAGAAGTCAACAGAACATCCAATTATCTCAACCCAAAAAAG
>NW_006441955.1:29434318-29472390 GCF_000325575.1 Pteropus alecto | reverse complement strand
CTCACATCTGTCAGAATGGCTATCATCAATAAATCAAAAAACAGCAAGTGTTGGCGAGGATGTGGAGAAAAGGGAACCCTCATACATTGTTGGGGAGATTGCAAATTGGTAAAGCCTCTATGGAAAACAGTATAGAGGTTCCTCAAAAAATTAAGAATAGAATTACCATGTCACCCAGCAATCCTCCTTTTGGGTATCTACCTCCAAAAAACTGAAAACATTTATCTGTAAAGATTTATGCACTCCGATGTTCATAGCAGCATTATTCACAGTGGCCAGGACATTGAAACAACTAAAGTGTCCTATGATAGATGGTTGGATAAAGAAGCTGTGGTACATATATAAAATGGAATTCTACTCAGCCATAAGAAGAGATGAAATACTGCCATTTGCAACAACATGGTTGGATCTCGAGATAATAATGCTAAGCGAAATAAGCCAGACAGAAAAAGCTGAAAATCACATGATATCACTTATATGTGGGATATAAACCTAAAAGCAAAAAATGAACAGGACAAAGAAACAGAGACTCATGGATGTGGACTATAGACTGGTGGTTACCAGAGGGTAGGGAGTGGGGAAGTAGAAGGGATAAAGGCGGTTAAATATAGGGGGATAAGGGGAGGGTGAAATGGACAAAGGGGGATCAAATATATGGTATCTGAAGGAAACTGGACTTGGGGTGGTAAACACACAATAGAATATACAGATGTCAAATTATAGTGTACATCTGAAAATTATATAATTGTATTAACCAATGTTACCTCAATAAACTTAATTTTAAAAGAGTAAAAAAAATAGTCATGGGTATGTATAGTGTAAGAAATATAGTCAATAATATTGTAATATGTATGGTGTGAGAGGGGTATTAGATTTATTGTGGTGATCATTTTGCAAGTTATATAAATGTCTAATCACTGTTCGTAAGCCTGAACTAAATATAATATTATGTGTCAAAGGTAATTGAAAAATTAAAAAAATTTAAAAACAATTTTTTTAGTTGAATGAAACCCTTAGTAAATGTGTGAATAGTTGAATTTAAATGTCTGAATATTTTAGCCTCTATCATTACTCTTTCGTATTCCATTCTACCAAATCCTTTCTACTGCTTCCTATGAAGCATATTTATTATGCCATTCTACAATCTCAAGTTTATTTCTCTTATAAGCTATATTTTATATTGGTACATAAAACACTTGAGATTGTGAAGCTGTGGAATTATTTATGACCTATTCCTCAATTATTATTCCTGTTAAAATGATTTGCATCACACTCACACTGTTGTTCTTGTTTCTACATGATTTAGATATGAATCTTTTGCTTAACTAACTTAAACTATCAATGGGGCATTTAATGAAAGACTATAGGGATATATCATAGAATATGTGACCAAGCAGAATAGCTGGGCTCCACAAGGAACTCAGTTGACATCAGAACAGTTAGGAATTGATATCACTCTCTTAGTGCTCCTTGATTTTGTGGTACGTTTGTACCATTCTTCAGTTTCAGCAGCCCAGCATTCTCTGCTTCACCGTGCACAAGACAGAAAATGTTGATGTTATCTCCAATGAGCATTTCCGGCTCCCAACCTCAAAATTCAGTCTTGGTACCTCTGCTTTAAACAGTCTCCCAAATAAGATTGCTGTGGCTTGGCTTGTGGCTTATTTTCTCTGGTGTCACAAGTCTATTCTTGGCCTAGTTATCTGGAGCTGGAGAGGAAAGGGGCATTTTATACCAACTGATTAAAATAGCATTTGTAAGAAGGGTGTGAGGACACAGCAGATGTGATTTGGAATATCCATGTTAGAACTACCATCCATTCTTTATGTTTATTTCTGTTTTTAATTTCTTTTCTCCATAATTACTTTAAGTAGTTTCCAGTCCAACACACCTTATTCTCCTTTGTAAGATAACACCTCCATTTTAGATGTCTTTCATTCCAGTACTTATTTAAAACCATGGTTGAGAACTTAAATTTCATTCAGTGATTTCTCCCATATCCTTACGTTTCACCCAAAGAAAATCAACAAAAACTACCGTTATATTCTCAAATGTTTCAGTTTCCTTCCAATGATGTGATTTCCCTAAAGATATATCCCAGTCAATCTATAAGGATCAATACCACTGGATGCTCCTGGGTGTATGATTGAACAAGACAGCAGTACTAGCTCTCTTTGGTTCAACGTGGTCACCTCACAGGGAACTTTCAACACCCCTCTCGGGTCAGTGTTTGGTATCCTAGAACTATCAGAACTGTTCAATTTTTTCCAGTATTATTTCCCTTCTCAAAGTAGGTCCTAGCCACTTCTAATTACCCTTTCTACATCCATAATGTGCATCTTCACTGGGTCAGCATCTTCTTTTTCTTCTCTGTCACGTTTCTATACTCTTTATTCTATGAATTCTGGTTTTGATTCTTTTCTCTTTTAGGCTGTTCTGTCAAGGTTGGGGTGAAAACACTTTTCTAGAAGGTATGGATTTGCCTTTTGAGAGAGGTGGTTCCTAACTATTGTGAATTTTTAGTCCAATAGAATGAATTCTTTCACTTTTACTTTCTCTATTATCTTTTCATTTATTTCTCTCTACACTCTTGGATCAAGTTTTGAATCTCTTCAACTTTAAAGTAAGACTCTTATACTTTTTAATTTCTCTCTTTTAATTCTATTTTATATTGGAATTATTAATGCTCATATGTTCTTTGAGAAGTAAAAACATATTTTTCAAGCCTCTTCATATTTTCAAGCATGGAAGTTAGCGTTCAATATACCTATCATTTGTTCTTGCTTCTGACAGGAAGATAAACTTAGCCTTTTCTCTGCTTGTCATTAAACCAGTGCCATTGGGTCCCATGAGTATTAGTTGGTATTGAGATATCAAGATATATATTATCCTATATTGCATCATTTTCTTTTATTGTCTCTTTGAATAGAAGTTAAGAACATAGCCTTAGAGGTCAGATAAACCTCTATGATACTGGGCAACTGTCTGAAACTCTGTAGGCCTCAGTTTCCTTGTTAATAAAACATGGATAATAACAGATCCTAACTCATAATACTGTTATGAAGATTAAATAAAATGTAAGTTGAATGTTTACTATATAGTAAACACTCAGTAAGTACTAGTTCTAATTATTGTGATTACTTTTGCTAAATTGTAAGCTTCTTGAAATGGGAAATCATATCTTTATTAAGCAATTAGTACTTAATACAAATTTATTATTATTCATTTATGTATTAGTTATGTTTAGTGATAAGAATTCCAGAAAATGAAACATATTGGAATTAAGATTATTAGATTTGATTCTGGTTTCTTTATGTTACATTTTTTTATTTCCCATAAATTGATGGGTTGCACTTAGATGCTATTTTATTTCTTTCTCCTGATTTGACTTAAAAAGCTTTTTGAAACCTATTACTCATTTCTAAACTTTCTTTTGTCTTTTCTTGCTGGGTGGGGGCATTCAGATTCAAATTCCACTAGTTTTTTTAAGCATCAACTCTGTGTCAGATTCTGTGCTAGGTGCTCAAACATACCCAGATATTATCTCCATTTCATGGATAAGAAAACTAAGGCTCAGAGAGTTCAAGTGAATGGCCTAAGTTCATACAGTTAGTAAGTAGCAGCTATAAGAATGACATTACTTAACTATAAGCCAGTGAGAAAGAACTTTAATAGGAATATGACTAAATAGTATGAAGTACAAAGAGAGAGGTTTTTTTTTTTCCTTCGAAAGAGGATGAGAGAGAAGAGTTAGGGAAGTTTTTGTGAAGGAGATGAAATTTAATCTTTGAGATGACCAGTCAATCTATGAACGATCAAGTAGACTAATCTGGAGCAAGTATTTTTCTTTTTATTCCTTACATTCTATTTTAGTTATATATAATAGTTTATGTTTAGGCAATATAAATGCAAAGTAGACCCATTGCCACTAATGGGAAGATAAAATGGTAAACATGGGAGAAAAGTGTTTTACTCGATGATATGTGGACTATAAGTATATTCACAGGCTTTTAACATATAAAGAAAGATCTAATGGAAGAAGACCCATCGTCAATGTTCAAAATGATAGTACATGTGTCTTTTCACCAAGTTTAGTTACAGTTCTCATAATACAAAACTAATCTTTGAAACGCTTGGTAAATATGCTGATTCTGGGTACAAATGAATCCTCCACTTCTGAAAGCTTGGTATGGGCTCCGATTTAGGTCTCCAATACATGTCCAGCGATTTTTCGTGCCCTTTTGTGAAATACACCATTTGGCATGATCCTGATAAGAACTGAAATAAGAATGTTCAGATATTTTAATTGCTTTGACATTGTAGACATGGTAAGGAAGGGAGCAGTTTGAAGGAAGCTCTTGTCTCTTTCGCTGCCAGGTTTCTGCTAGCAAGTGCGTCTTCAATCGTTGAGCCATCCAGGCTGCAAAAATGTCTAGAGTTTATAAGAAGAAAGATAATGGGATTAGTGTTTATACTTAGATAAGTCTCTGAAAATATATTCAAGAATGGAAATCATCATTCACCCCTGATATGTCAATGTCACTAGCACAATAATAACATAATTGAGATAGTGAATGACAGAATATTTTATAAATGCTAAAGTAATATGCAAATAAAAGTTATTATTATTACTATGATGATATTAGTGTCTGAAAATGTTCTTTTTCTTCCTTTCTTTTCTACTTTTTTCTCCTGAAAAGTCAGAATATTTTTTCTACACAATCCAAAGTGAGTCCAACAACAGAGTTACATAGCATATTGTTTGATGATGGTCTTTCATACCATCAAGAAAAGAATCAGATTTTGCAAAATGGAAGAAGTTTTGTCCCTGGGCTGACTGAAGTGTGATGAGGTGCCGGCTAGGGATCTCTGATGAGTTGGAGCTGGCACAGAGCTTGCGCATGTGAACAAGCTCCTGGTGAAAGGTAGACGGGATGGAACAGCTATAAATCTTTGGGTTGCAGACCAAGAGTTGAGAATCTGAAACAAGAAACAATAAAGAAAAATTGAGAATTAAAATATAAGTGGAAATCTTGTTGATATTATAGATCTTTTGTGAATTAAAAAAACAAAATAAAACTATTCTCTTTTTTAAGCCAATAGCCTGCAAATAACTTTTAGTTAAAATAATTGATACTTACTGAGCATTTCCTACTTTCTAGGTATTGTTCTATGAGTTTTACATAGACTTACTAGTTAATCCTCATAGCAACATTATTATTAGGTAAGTTCTTTTATCATTATCTTCATTTTATAGGTGAATTAACAGAGAATTCATGTCATGCTGAAAGGTGTAAAGCTTGTAACTACAAACCCAGGTAGTCTGGCCTTGGAGACCATAAGTTATTTTCTCTTATATGTACATATACAAAAGTAGAGCACTCCCATGTACCAATCATCTACCTCCAAGAATGATCAACTCATCAGCATGCACACCTAATCTCGATGCTAGTCAGCTGTCTATCATTACATGAACTACATTAGTCAGCTTGGGGCTTGACTTGGCTCACAAATCCTTGCCATAAGATGAAAATCGTATGAAAAACATTTCTAAACCTCTTATATCTAGATGCAAGTCACTCTTTGCCAATGTTTAGCAACCACCTCAGTAAAAAATGATTGGTAAACAGTGGTTCTTATTCTCTTCCTCCCTCATCATAGTTTTCCAAAGTCAAATATTTTGGTCATTTGAGCTTGAGATCTTAAAGGAAGATCATCTGGGGGCTCAGAGGGGTCAGGCTGGCAGCCTACAGGCAACATGAGATTTACACAATTTTTCAAAAAAATAAAATGAGACCATTTTTAATTTTTTCAGTGAAGATGAATATGAAACAAGATTTGTCTTAAAACAAGATTTAAGACACACACACACACACACACACACACACACACACACACACACACACACAACCTAGATTTCTGGTTACTAACCATTAGGTCTACATTGTCGCAGAGCTACAATATGATGGAGCTGAAGTTTTTACAGGAAATTAAGGAAGAGTCAGCATTCTTCCTACAATATGATGGAGCTGAAGTTTTTACGGGAAACTAAGGAAGAGTCAGCATTCCAGTTTGTCACTGTCCTGACTGCCATGCAACATCTACTTGTTTTACTCATTTCTGTTACCTGCCTGGCCTCTGCAGACATTTTAAACTACTACCCCAATCAAATGCTTAGAATTCTTTGAAGGACCAGTATACCAAGATCCAGTAAGTGAGCCTGCTCAAGGCCTAATCATGGCAAAGCCAATATTAGAATGTAAGTATTAGAGTGTCAATGAATAGAGAAATAAATCAAGTGATAAATTTATTAATATATCCCAAATCCCTTCTTAAACATTGCTATCTCCCTTAAACACGCTTTAAAGTTACCTATTGCTTCGTACTGGTTGTACTTGAAAGTTACGCAGATGCCAGTTTGTCCATTTCGTCTCCCTGTGGGTGGATAATCATAGCCTTCTTCAGGAATTGGAGGAAACTGGGGAATAGAATGTATCAGCCAGAACCCCTGGACTTTGTTCCACAGCAATATTCCTACCAAAGATAGTTAATATATGTAAATTGGAAAAACAAAATTCCTTTTAAATATAGGATTCAAAGTTGCAACATTTAAGTTCATTTCTACTTCAGGCTAATATTTTATTAGGCTGATAGTCACACGAATCATGCTTATTTTTTCAAAGATGTCAAAACCAATTCAGGCACAGATTACATTGTCCCATTATGGATAATAACCCACCACAAAAGAGGATCCAGGGCAGCCACTCTGTGATAAGTTAAGAGAAATTTCATCGAAACCATAAGGAAAATTTGTTTTGGCAGAATGCAAATTTGCTAAGTTGGAATTTGACCTTGTTAAACTATACAGTCATCTGGTAAGCTTCAGATTCCTCTTCACTGCTAAACAGCTAAGCTAGTTTCAAAAGCCAGTAAAAAAACGAAGTTGAAAGAGAAAATATCAAATGAAGAAATGTACTTGCAGTAATTTGTTGTAAGAAACGGATGCTCAGTTGTTTGCAGAAGAGTCACCTAATTCCCCAAGTCCGGAAAAAAGAGGCAAAGAAACAAAAGAGAAGCCATGCTAAACCATCCCAGTTAATTGTGTTTAGTAAAAATCTCTAGAGCAAAAGATAACATGAAAGCCAGAGAGAAAATAAACAAAGATTTTCATCATTTTGTGACCTGGCAAAAAAAGCCCTGCCCAGCAGGCATCTATGACTATTTCTGTTTATAAACTACTCTGTTTATAAAACTTCAGAGTAGTTTTGGTATACTACCTAGACTTTTCCATTTGCATATGACTATGCAAACATAAACATTCATGTTTGCCTTTTGGTTAAGTGGACACTAAACGCCTGCTAGTTATTTCTTTTTCAAAAACACACTTTAAGAAGGTACTCGATTGCTCTCTCAGTGCATATAAATCAATATCTGTGTGTGGGTAGGAAATGTTCAAAGTTCTGTTGCCTAACTGAGCTGGATGACTTTCAGGGGCTCTCTTCTGCCCAGATGAGTGTACTATTTGGCTGTAATCCTAACCTCCTGGTATAAATGCCACAGGATGTCAGGGCACCTGTTGGCAAAGTGAACTCCCCCACTTGACATTGGGCCCAACTCCCTTTCCAGTGTTTTTCCCAAACCCTTGTAACAACTAGCAGGATGGAATTGCGGTGAGAGGTTGTTGAAGAAGAAGTTGGAGACATGGCAGATTATAAAAATTATTGGGTTCCATGCAAATAGGACCATCAGGAGGGAAACTTGGCTAAATCAAAAGCTTTCAATGTTCACGAATTTTAACCGCCATTACAAATTTCATTCTTTATCAGAGGTTGCAAACTGGCAGCACACAGGACATATCTAACCTACAAATACATATTATGTTTTAAAATGTTGAATTCATTGCCAACATTTAAAAGTGGGGGAGATTTCCCACAAGTACTAATTTTCCTCTGAAAAACTGCATTCCTATTAGGCACGCTGAGTAGTAACTGTTCCTTTAGACTAAGTATGTGCTCTCCACTTTTCCAATTATCTGCTAGTTTAGCCCACTTCGCTTGCTGACATCACTTACCTGTTCCTGAAGACATTTGGGTTTGGAACCTTCTCAACACTTGTTGCCATGAAAAGTTATTCATAATATACCAAGTTGAAAAAAGGTTGAAAAAGTCATAATGATGGTTTTATAAAAATATTTTAAAATATGTATTATAAAAAAGTAGAAAGGATTAAATGTGATCATTTAATGGGTTTTAAGAGTACAGATTTATTTTTGTTCATTGCATTTTTAATTTTTCTAAAATTCATATACATGCATACATAGTTTATAATAATATGTAACAAAATATGTAACAAAATTGCTATAATATAAAAATTATTTGAAAATAAATTTTCAAAAATGTTTATTACAGTACAAAGAGTTAATTTTACTCTGTGTAAATTATACCTCAATGAACCTGACTAAAATGTGTGTGTGTGTGTGTGTGTGTGTGTGTGTGTGTGTGTGTGTGTGTGTGTGTAGCTGGTATTTCCAGTAGTCAGTACATGGATTTCTGTTATAAAACATTATTTAAAAATATGTTAAGAAAAGGAGATTTGTGAAAAGCAGATTGCTAAGTCAAATTTTGTACTTATAACTTGTGTAGAAATCATGTGTTTTGATAACTCAAAATAAATCATTAAAACGAAAAGGTATCTTTTTAGTGTAGAATATAAGAACATTCAAGATGGAATATTTAAGAAAATGTTGATTTCCAGTAGGAAAGAAACACTAAAAGCTTTTGTCATACCTTTGGTGTGTCCATACTTTCTGTTGTAATTCACAGATTTAGGGACTCCATCATTGTATATTAGGTAGGCAGTGTTGTTATTCTGCAGGAACATATTAGTGTTATAAAGATGTAAATCTTCCACTCACAAATGCTCACAATATTTCTACCAGCTATCTAACCTGCAATACAGAGCTTTCATTCATATACATGAAAAGTCATTCTTTTCCCTAAGAGGCAACTTCTCCATCAATGTGAATTCTGTGACATGCAAGACAAGGGACAGGAAGTCCATTCTCAGCCATGCATGGATCTGTCTTGTGTGACAGAAGCCCTGCCGATGTGGGCAATATTCCTATTTCTCTTTGTTGTTTTGAGCCCATGTTTCTGATTTGGCAGCTAGTGTATAATAAAGAAATACTTAAATATTTGTTCAGGAAATGAAGAAGGAACAATCAGCCAAGGATTACATCTGGGTTTTTTTCCATTGATATTATAGGCGCAATGCAGAACTGGTTGTCAGGATCTGATTTCCTCTGCCTACTTTGTGCTTCACAGCTTGGTCATAGCTTTGTGTTTAATCAGATTCTTCATTCTCTGTTTCTCCTAGCTCAGGGATAAGGGAGGATTTTTCTTCAATCTCTTTTTGTGTCACTTCACCTTTCTACCTTGGTGTTTCCCTGCTTAGGAAAAGTGGTGAAATTGAATATGTGATACTGAATTTCCTCTCTTATGACAAAATACTAGTCAATTCTCCAAACAGTTGGCCAAATCTCTGAGTCAAAAGGAAGCTATTATTTTGATAGTATCTCTTTGTCATGTTTTGGAAAGTGCTTATATTTGTTTTGTGCAGTTTCATTTCATTTGTGTCATGATGCAGGGACTTTTATTGAAGCCAATAATGTCAATATTAAAAAATCTCAATGACAATGACATAATTAAAAACAAGAAAGGGCAGCTCATGTCCTTAAAAAAGGCCCTTGCTTTTCTCTTGGAAAAAAAGTCAATAAATGAATCTATTATAGTTGCTTAATTATTTGATGTAATCTAAAAACATCTGTAAAAAATGTACAACATAATCTGTCTAGCATTCTTGGCTACTGTGCTTAGGAATATCTAGGAAATTAAGCTGTTTTCTTACCCTCATTTTCCATAATTGACCGTAGCTACATTGGCATGCATATCCTCCTCTGGAGAACTCTGACAGTTAGTTATTCTATAAGCCTGAAGCAAATGTGGCAATGAGGCCATTGTGTGCCTTTGGAGTGCAATGTGGAGGGGCTCTGGAAAGATTCAATGAGGAACTCTTTCTTAAAACAGATGGAGTTCATTATTCCAACCAGGTGTGGAACAGCCAGCTAAGGTTATATGGGTTGTAGCCCTAGTGGGGAGAGAGGCTCTCTGATATAGGAAGAAAGATCATGGATTTAAGAATGGACAGATGTAAGTGTGTGCCTTTGCACAGTTTATTCCTTTAACACATATGTTAGGTATTATTTTGACTACTGTTGTAGAACAGGAGGGGTATCTGTGGTCGCTGCTCCCAGTCTAGCAGAGTATACACAGGCATGTACAAACAATTGCAGCATAGTTTGATAAGTGTTATTATGAAGGTGTTTGGAAGGTTCTTAGATACAAAGGCAAAAGAAGAAAAACAATTTAAAAGGTAACCCAGTTATTGGCCTAGGTCACCTTGACATTTGAGATTTAAAACCGGTTGGTCTGATCTTGCATTTTACTCTGTTAGAAGTTCAGTTCCAGGTCAGGAGGTGGGGATTTATGTTCTAAAGGTCACTCTGGCACATGGTTCTAGTTTCCAAAAAGCACCCAGTCTCACCTGGATATCACTCACTATTGTTGCTCTTCTTTTGGGTCCATACCAATCAAACATGGAAATTAGCCCTTTCCTGTCATTTTCTTCATAGAATCATTCAAGGCATTGTGTGTTAACAGGTTTTACTGAAGTTCTGAACATTGAACAGTTTTACATTACCATGCTGACCTGCCCCTAATTTTCCTCAATGTTTATTATACTCTTTAATTCCTACCTCCCATCTACTTCTTTTTTATATTGCAGAGCAGTTTAGCTCTCTTGTCCTCGTAGGCTCCAGGGCTACTTTTGAGCCTCCAAAGATCATTATTATCATATTATATTCTGCAAAACTAAGAACCATCTGCCCCGAGTAAGGTAATTGACAGAGGCTTTACAATGTTGCTCCCCACTCCCCTGCCCCCACCCAGTCTCTGAGATGGAGAAGGGAACAATATAACTGTTTATTTTCTCACTGCTGGCCTGTGCTGGGAGTCTTCACCCCCAATTTGGGAAAGCAGAAGCAGCTACAGGCAGATTTGATTTTACATAACAATCTATTAATTCAAAACAGAGTTGTTGTTGAGATTAAATAATTTTTAAAAGCACTTAGAACAGTGCTTGACATGTTACAGGTAATCAAACAGCATACAAGTATGTTTTGACTTTGTAACTTGGCTCTGAAGACTGGCGTTAATGGTAAATGCATAAAGTGAATATTAGCATACACAGTGACAGCTCCCTGAACATTCTGAGTAAATACTCAAATACACGTTTTTAACACAGTATTGTTGGGATTTAATTAGTTAACATATGTAAAGGCCTAGAATATTGTAAGTGCTAAGTCATTTTACTTATTTACTTCTCTATAAGTTGTTAGAAAATGCATACATGAGTGTAATTGGATATTAATTATTGCTCGATTTTACTTGTTATTCCTGGTAGGAAAGCATGTCTTGCCACTGAACAGCAGATGGTGCCTGGAACATTGGGGGACTGCCCACATTGAGCCAGCAGGCCTACTTACCTATGTCTCTGGCTGGTTAGCTCACTGCCTGATGGAGTCCAGAGAGCAGGTTTAATCTCCATTCAGGCAAGATAGTTCTAGGGTCTTGGACTAGAGTCCTAGCTCTCGATCTACCATTTTGAGAAAGATTAATTAAAAGGAAGACTGAGTGAGACCCTTTACTTATGTCACCACCACTCATCACCGCCATGGCATAAACAACCCACGACTCATGGCATATGGATCGCAGATCTGTATTTCATTGTAAATATTTTCATTAGAGGGATAAGATAGCAAGTACTGAGCAAATTAGGAGAATCTGGCACCTGAACACTTCAATATGTAATTAGTTCACATCTCTCCCAGTGATACTGTGGGACATGGTGCCAAATGTACCAATAAATTGGCTTTGCTGTAGAGTCTGATGACATATTTCCCAGGCTCTCGCTCAGATTGGTTCAGATTCTGAGCTAGTTTACTTCACATTGCTAGGATTGGGGGTTGAGTAGGTGAACAGTTAAAATCTTTTGGAAGCTTTGGATTCTATTTTACGTATTTTATATGATTTAATTAATAATTAACTATAACATACCTTGGAGGCATATGCTTCATACAGCTGTTCTAAGGTCCTTCCCAAAACACTCTTGGTGGTATTTATTAATTGCTTACTCCTCCTCCAGCTTCTGGTTGTAGAGTCTAGGTATAGATACTCTAACCCAGTCTTTCTACTTTCCTTGTCTTGTCTTTTAGGTAACTTATAAAAGGTAAACCTAACAAAAGAGATAATTATGAATTACTAACATTTATTGACTGCTTCCCTGGTGACAGTCACAGTGTTAAGCACTTAAATATATCGTTTCACTTAAGTTTCACAAAAGGCCTCTACATCTAATGAAAGAGATGAGGTCAAGCTCTTTGACTGTTTTCCCCCACCCTCATTATTGCTCATTTCCAGATAAAGAAATGCAAATCCGATTGGATTTATTGTAAGACATTAACTGGCCTGGTGGGTGGGGTCCCTGTAGTGGAAGTCTATGTACATCGAGAGTGCCTCATTTTGTTGTTTCCACAGTCCATATGGCTAAAGTGGGGAGAAGGCCAAAGCCAAGGCCTGGACTGGAGAGGTTTTCAATACATTTATCCCTTCTGCCCTAAGTGCTTGGCATGTTCATCTTTGCAACTAGCTGGCTGGGTCTGAGATTTGGGATGGTGCTTCCAGGTAGATGGAAGATTTCTTGAGCCTCTGGCCTAAGCCACATTCTTCAGCTCAGTTTCTCAGAATGCTCTACTTTGAAGATTCAGGGCCAAGGTCAACTAATTATGTAGACACTTTGCTTTTCTTTACTATTGTCTCCTGTTTGTATATCTCCTTTGGGTATCACACAGGAAGAGGTGATGGGCCCACATAGCACTCAGGCATTTTTCGATCATTTAGCTGGGGGTTTCTCCAGGTACCCTATTCACATTTTGGGGCAGACCATTTTTTGTTGTGGGGGACTGTCTTGTGCATTGTAACATCCATGGCCTCCACTTATTAAATGCTTGCAGTACTTCCTAATTGTACCAATCAAAAATGTCTCCAAACATTGCTGAAAGTTCCCTGAAGGCAAAATCCAGATAGGGTAAGCTTCTGCGTGAGAGTACTTGTCTAGCCAAGTACTCTCTAATATCACAAACTCCACAATTAACCCTCAAAACATTCACAGTGAAGCAAACATTATAATGCATTCGCTATTACCACACAACAGTGTCTCAACTGCCAATAAAAGCTTCTCACTCTTTACTTGGTTCTCTTTAATCTAATGCTTTTATTTAAGTAAACTCTTTTCTGCCCTTCCCATGCTTTCTCACTCTAAGGGCAAGGTCCCCACATGTGACAGGAAGCAAGAAATTATTCTTTGGTGCTGACGTGATGTTACTCTGCCCTTTAAGTCTCACAATAAATTGTAGCAGTTTGAGACTGTGCCTCACTGTCTGCTCAGCTGAGCATCCTCTGATGGATATTGCTAGGTAACATGTCCATTCAGTTGTGGCAAAAATACATTTTTTATACTTATCACTATTTGGTGACTCACCAGTGAAGGGTGTATGAACTATCAGTGTGCCGTGGCACACCAGTTGAGAATTAATGCTTTTAAATATTTTTCCTGGGTGACTATTTCCAATTATACACTGAAGATTCTCAAATCAATTTCTAATCGAGATCTCTATGCTCAGGCCAAAGACTTTCAACTTCATATTTTTGCAATCAACTTTATGATATTTTGTTCCAAATTTCCTCATCCTCTGCTGTTAGAGAACACATCCTACAGTCGCAGAAGCCAATAACCTGAAAGTTTTCTTAACTTATCCCTCGCTCCTACAATCCTCAGCCCGTCCATTACCAAGTCTTCTCAGAGTGTTTCTTCCTCTGTGTTTCCACCACCACTTCTCTAACTTGGGTTCACACCTCTTCTCACCTGTAATGCTACAAAAGTCCTATTGGTCTCCACGACTCTAGACTGGTCCCCGGCTAGCCAGCCTTCACAGTAATGCCAAGGCACTTTCTAAAATGCAAATCTGACCACAATACATCCCTGCCTGAAGTCCTTCAGTAGCTCCCTTTGGAAGGCCTTCATGACCTGACCCTCATCTATCTCTCTAAGCTCAACTCTTGTCATTTCCTCACATTCTCCTGAGGAGCCAGCAATAATGAACTGCTTCAAACTCTCCTCATTACTTCTTGCCTCTGGACCTCCTCATTGCTCCTTCACTGGCCTGAGATGCTTTTGCATCTCTGTTGGTTTTCTAACTAACTCGTATTCATTCTTAAAAATTAGCTCAAAACTTTCTCAGAGAAACTTTTTGGGCTCTATGCTCCCCAACGCCCCATCTATGCCCTTACTGCATAACTATGAGCTCCTTAAGGGGTAAAAAATATGTTCTGCTCATATTTATATTTTTAAAACTCAGCACAGGGCCTGATATGAGCTCAGTAACTGTTTACTGAGAGGCTGAGTGAGTATGCCTGTGTTCTCTAGTTTACACAAAGCTTGACGCTGATCATAATGGCAAATCAAAATACCCTAATTAAAGAACAAAAAGGTGATCAAAGCTTTAGGAGAATCTATGACTATGATGCAATGCTCTGTTTAGTCTCTTTAACACTGTGCAAGAGGCCAGTGACCACCTCATACTTCAAGAGCTGCCTAATAAACGAGGTTGACCAAACAATGCTATGTATGATCACCCTTCTTTCTCATTGTCCTAAGGAGGAGCCTAAGCTCTAGTATCAGAAAAATAATAATCTGCCATTTCTCCTTTGTCAGTCTCTCAAAAAATGTTGGAAGGGTTCTGTTAGGAAAGACACAATGCAATGAAAGAAAATTGCCGACTGAGAGAAGTTGTCAGTTCTACCCCACATCTGTGGCCACCGGTCTTGCCCCACTGAGAGCAGTGCATCATGCCTACAGGGGCTGCTCAGCTCTTTCTCACGGGGAAGCTCCCTCACGCAGAAGCTTACCCCATCTGGATAAGTGGCCCACTTACACACTTTAATTTCTGTTCATTTTAAGCAGAGAGTTAAGGTGGAAGTCTTTTTTGGAACTTCACAGTAAATAAGTTTGCTTCTGATACTCTGGCTTTCTATTTGCATGCACCGATCTTTTTATTTCATTTACCTACCAATCCACAGCTTCGCCTTCTTCACTTCTGCAAGATATTGTTGCCTCCGGGACCCCAAAGAGGCCAAGGAAAAGCAAAGCAAGCGTTGTTCTTTGAAGTCTTGCTGTCATTTTCTATGTTACCTTTATTTCATGCCACAGCAGGAAACTTTCCCCATAGATTGGTGGAGTCTGAGTTTCAAGTCTCTCTCAGGCTATGCCGGCTCTGACATTTGATTCCATTTTCCTCTGCTGTTCGGGGTTCAGGCATTTTCAGAATGAGATCAATCCCATGCGATCCTGTGATTCTGTCACAACACGTCAGCGTGACTCTGATGCCTTTGTGCTGAATTGTTGACTGGTTTGCAAAGTCATCAAAAAGTTCTAGAGAGAAAAAAGTGATATACAGTTAACCCTTTGGAGTTAATATTATGTAGTATGAAGTTTAGTAGACAAGAATTTCATGTTGGTAAGTAGATGTTGAATTCAATATATTTCACGTATTTTTCCTCATGATTGTCTTTCCATGATTGAGAGCAAATGCCTTTGATTCACACATTAAACGGAAATGATAAAGCCTTATGGCTTAGTAATAATTGGGATCTATCACTTGTAACAGTCTTTATCTTAAGGAAACAGTCCCTAAAGGATACTGCAAAAGGTTGCTTCAAAATAAGAGTAAATTCAATTGTATTTTACTAAAGATGTTTACATATCCTCTCCACCTCCTAGTTTTAGTCACTTAACATGGTGCTTTACTTTAAAGAGGTCTTGATGTCCAGTTGGCTGTGATGAAATCAGGTAAACATATTGACCGCTCACTCTTCAGGTTAAATAAAAAATGTTACAAACATCAGTTTTGCTGAAACTATCCTTTCTCATTCTTGAAACTGAATCTGAATCGAAAGACCAAGAGAAAATGGCCCATTACCATAACGACTATAAAAAGGTGAGGCCATTCTTTTTTTAGAGGAGGGGAGGGATAGATAGGCATATGAAAAGAATTTAAGTGCATGATGCTTTTGAATCAATTATTAAAGATGCTGTTATAATGAATAGAAGTTTACTTCATGCCCAGAAATCATGGCTCTGATCCATCCCTGTAATTATGGATTCAGGTCAGAGTCACATAGGAATTCAGACCAGACTGGACCCTTGCAGATCTTATCAATATTATGGGTAAGCTGGAATTGTTCAGGATTCTCAGGGTTCACAGGAAAGGGAGGGCCTGAGGTTCTGTATCTCTTAGGACAGAATTTTGTGAGGGATGTCTGTCCACACTTTCCTGTGGTACCTATGGAAAGGGCTGAATTCTGGGCCTCAGCCCAAACCTGCTAAATCAGAATCCTTCCAATTGGGCTCAGGAATCTACATTTTTTACAAGGGTTTTGATGATGCTGGTGCATCCTAAACTTTGAGACTCGCTGCCTTGAGGCCAATCTACCAAACTAGTAAACCAGGAAACATTTTTCTGGCTGTTTCTCTATGGGTATTGTTTTGTTTTATATGTTTTTACTGCATTCAGAAAAAAGGATTTCAGAAACCCCAAACTTTTCATCAATTTAAAAATTTTCATAGCATGAAGTTTACTTTTCTAAGTGAAATAAAATTAATTTTATTTATCATGTGATGCCTTTTGGTATTATAATGGTTATAGCTGAGTGCACCAGGCTTAGGATTCATTGATACATTTAGAGAATATAGGCACCTTGTTTTCAATTATGTAGGCTAAACAACATTTGTTGAATAAGATACAAAATAATTTTCGTTTTCTTCTCATTACATGCTTAGCACAGTGCCTGGCAAATAGCAAATGATCCATAAATGTTTGCTAAGATTATTTTTCTACAACCTGAGCCCTTCCTGTGGTTGGACTGGCGGACATCTGTATTAAGATGGATTTTGCTAAATCCAATTTTATTTCAAGGTCTGGAAAAACACTGTTAGCTTACTCTCTTTCAGATATCACTTTCAATAAGCTTGCTAATCTCCCATTGTTGTTGACATAATCGTGCTGATTGTCAGTCAGCAACCTTCCTTATGCAATTGCTAAGTGTTGAACCCTGTACTGGACATTGAGGAGCTCCAGGGATTTCAACATTACCCTAAAGCTTAGATTCAAATGTGTCCCAGTTTTTACTAAAAGCAGCAAAGTAATGTTGTGGAAAGACACAGGTGAATTTGGTAAATAGAAAAAATGCAAACTGGGCAGAATGTTTTTCATAATATTACTCATTTTGAAGCCCAAACAGTAGAATATTGTGAAAATACCATCTCTGCCTCACAACACAATCACCTCTGAAAATAGTAGAAAATCCCTTTACTATAACTTTCCCAAGTATAGTGAACAAGGAAGAGTTATTCACTGGGTAATGGGCTTCTTATTTTACAGATGAAAATAAATTTGCTTTCATTCATTCAATCATTCTAGAAAATCTTGGTCTTGCTGTCTTGGAATTGAGCCCCTTCCACATTTGCCCTTTCACATCTTTCTAGAACATTTTATGTCTTTTTCATATATTCTACCTCCTGTGTGTCTTAATCCTTGATTAATCCTTAATCAATCCTTGATTCTTTATCTAGACCTGTCTTCCTGTTCTCTAAGTCTTTCTTGGCAAAATTAACTGAATCTGTGTCTCCAAATAACGAATTCTTTCTTCAGTTGCATTTAATCTGGTATTTTTTTAGTCATTCGTTAATGCATTTCTAGAAGTTCCACTGGGTTTAATAATTGAATCAATTATTCAGTTGCATTTAATCTGTTTTTTTAGTCATTCGTTAATGCATTTCTAGAAGTTCCACTTTTTCAAATTTACTTGGTCTCTTTTATGGTCCCTTGTTTCTTGCTCAAGACAAGGTATACCCTATCTCAAGAAGAAGATATGCTCAATCTTTTCTTTTACTTCTGTAAAAATATTAAGTATATGATTTTATATTTTGTGTTTGATAATTTCAATATCTGAAGTCTTTGCAGGTGACACTTTGCTATCTGTTGTTTCTACAACTCTCTCTCATGATGCCTTCCTACCATGTGTACTTTTGATTTTGGCTGTGATTTCATGTCCCTTGAAGCTTTATCTGTGAGAAATTTTTGAGATTGAGATAAAGTCGAGCTTCCTCAGATCCTGGTCTATGCTGGCTTCAACAAAGTTCAGATATCCTGTGAGAACTCCTGGTAGTCAGCCCGTTGGCTTTATTTATTTTCAGTAGCCTTTTGTTTAATTTCCATACCATAAAATTTATCTAAGTTTGACTTTATTTTTGTTCAGACTTTGAAAAGACTGTTGATGTATGGAGTAAAATCACTTAGAATATGACAGGCTGAAGGAAAAAACTTGATGTTCTTGTTGAGGAACGAAGGGGAAAGGACTTGAATTATTTTGATGAAAAGGTCTAAGACAAGCAAAATGACTTAAGTATTCATAAAATAAAGAATTGTTCACTAAAAATGTAGTTAAATAAAAACATGAGTAAAATAAGTAGAAAAAGGCTAGAAAAGATTATTTGGTTAATTCCTACTCATCATTCAGGTGGCTTTGTGAATGCCAGTCTTAAAGATTTCTTTCAATCAGGTGTCCCTGCAATATAGTTCCAGGGCTTACTGTAGTTTGTTTAATTAGAGTAATTATCACAATGTGTTCTAATTACTTGATTACTTTTCTGAGGCCTGTTTGAGAGAGCAGAGGTCAGTAAACTCCTATGAGCAAAATCTGGCCCACTGTTTCTACAAGTAAAGTTTTATTGGAACACAGCCACATCCATTAATTTATGTATTATTTGTAGCTACTTTATGCTATAATGGCAAAGCCGAGTAGTTGTAACAGAACATACAGCCTGCAACGCCTAAAATGCTAACTTTTTGATTCTGTACTGAAAAAGTTGGTTGTGGTATACAATCTCTATCAGGGCAGAACAGTGTCTGCCTTGTTTGCTGTTGTATCTCCAGTATTTACCATAGTGCTTGTCACATAGAAGGAGCTAAATAAATAGAGATGAATGCAGGGATAGAATTAAAAAATGGCTTCAGAGACTTCTATTTTGGGGTTATGCAGAATTTAGAAAGAATTAAATCTAATCAGAGAAATAAAAAAGTGGTTTTGTAGGTAAAATCCCATTATAAAGAACTTTATTATGTTATGTCAGGGAGGCAGCTGGAAATAGTGAAAATAATCAAGAAGACCTGGGTTCCTTGCCTGCCACTGCCTCTCATTAGCCATGAGGTTTTGATTGAACTTTTAACATCATGAGCATTAGCATCTTCTTCTAAAGGTGGGATTCATCATCTGTTCCTTCATAGAGGGCTATCAGGATTCAATGAGATGCTGCGTGCAATAGCCTCTGGCATATAACTGGCCCTCATTAAATGCTAGTTTCTTCTCAACTTGTTTCCTTTTCTTCCATGATTTCTTACTTCTTTGTCCTTATAGGTGGACTAAAAACAGTCCTTTGGTTATATGGTTTAATAACCACAAGTAAGTCTACATCACTTATCCAGATAAAAGTCAATGTCCAATTCAGTGGCCTGTTGTCAAAGGCACAAAACTTAATTTTCATCTCACCCCAAAGGACAATCACCTTTTGAATCTCCCCTTACTCCACAGTTTAAACATTCTTGCAATAAACACAATTCATCTGAGCTTAGAATTTCCCTGTAATTTAAAACAATGACGGAAGTGCTAGAAAAAGTGATGGTTTGGGCAGGGGACATCTCTCAGTGTTGAGTAAGTTCTGCCTAGTATAACGTGAAAAATTTTTAAATGGTGTAGAAATAAGGTTTCTGCAATAGCATGGCCATTTCTTCTTTCTGTTGGGATCGGAATGCTGCTTTTCTCTTCCTAGTGAGTGGAGAGGCTGCCTGTCAGGGGGATGTAGGGACTCTGATGTAGTAGAGAAGAAAGAGAATGTCATTTGAGGGCATATGGGCTGGGTTCTCCTCCTGCCTCTGTCATCTAGGTTGGCAGGTTACCTAACCCTAGTCTCTTCCTTTGAAAAGCTTGAATAATATACCTACCTCACAGGGTTTTTGTAAAGTATTAGAGGAATTATATGCAGATTTCCTGATGCATATCAAAGCCTCTGCAAATGGTTGCTACTATTTTTATTTTCAAGATTATACATTAGGAAAAGGATCTTTTAGCATATGCATTCCAGCAAAATTTTCTTCTAACTGCATTTTTGGAGGTCTTCATCAATTCTTTGTTGTGGAGTATCCTGCCCCCAATCCTAGGGCTCCTGGGGGCCTTGTTCTAGTTTCCTACTCTAGAGCTATTGGTGCTGTGAAGAGGCTGGCAAGAAAATTAGCATTTCTCCTGGCATTTAGTGATGACTCTTCCTTTGTAACAGGTAGAAGTATGAAAATAACTGAGCACCTGTAAATGGATTAACTAAGAAAGGGGTCACCCTTTCTTTCTACCATATTATGCATGTTAATTGTTATACTGTTCTTGAAACATTTGCTTGACAAATCCCTTTAGAGTCACACTTTGAACATCACTCAGGCCCATTCCTCTTCAATAGCAAAAATAAGCCACTTTACAGCCTAAAACAACATGACATTTTATAATAGATATCAATATTTTCCCATCTGACATTTAGTAGATCCTAGGCAACCAAAAAAATACCAGCTGCCTCTAAGGTTATTATTCATCATTATTGTTCTTATCATTACATATTGTTAAAATCCACCAAAGTGATAGTAATGTTGTTCATTTGAGAGCTCCTTTTTAAATATTATTAGTTCAACATTTTTCTCTCAAGTCTTTTTGTTCACAAATGTGCAAGAAAATAGCCAGGCAAGGAAAAAACTGGAAGAATTTCTCCAGCACATCCCAAAGACCGAGGGAGAGGCTCTCTCCACACATAGTGCTTACATTTATAATGGCACACTGTGACTGAATTGATATTTACACTTGTGTGATGGGTCCTAAATAGCTAGCACTTTTGTATTTCTCTCTGTTATAGAGGGTAGAGATGATGCTTACAGAAGCTCTTCTAAGACTGGAGAGAAAAATTCTAGTTATTTTTAAATTTTAAATTTATAAAAGGTTTTCCTATCTTTTCTATTATTTTTCTGCCTCAAGTTCACCCAATGGGTCTTGTACAAAGTTAACAGACTCCAGGCTAAGAATCCGTAGACCCGAAGTGACAACCTACATCACTATCAGTATGACCTGGAAATAACAGAACGCTCACTGTCTCATTGCAGAAGTGAAACTTCGTAAGATTCATTTAAAATCTCTGAGAGATCTCTCCAACATTACCTGTGGACACATAACAATTCTCCATCCCTTTATATTTTAAGACATATCTAAGGATTTTTTTTTTCTTGTGTAGAGCCAGGTAAAGATTTACTCCAGTTGACGTTTTGTCCAGAGTATTAGTCTGAGAAATCGAATGTTCTTTGGTTACTGCATCCTCAAGCCATATAGCATGGAGATGGACAACAAAAGTCTGAAGGCAGAATGTGGCCTCATCAGAGCAGCAGTCTTTGACTTTAGCCACCCTAACTCTGAATTGGTGCGCAGTCTGAGTATTTTTCTCTAACAGTAACTAGAAGGACATTTTGATTCAAAATTTTACATACGATTATTATTTATCAGTGATAATTATAGCTAACATTTATCCAACACTCACTATTTGCCACTTTTCTAAGTGCTTTATGTTTTTTCTCATGTAATCCTCACAGCAATTATGAGAGATGGGCACTACTATTATTCCCATTTTATAGATAGATAAATTTGTCTCCATTTTCGGAGCGAATAGGTGGCAGAATAAAGATTTACACCTGGCCTGACTGACTCCAGAGCCCAGAGCTCATTCTCTCAGCCCTCTGCCCACCCTCTGGATGAGAGCGACCTTCGTATTTTACTGTACTGTTATCTTGGACATGGATCTCCACACCGTACTGTGCATGATACACAATAGCATTCTGCCACCTTATTGATATTTCTCTGACTACCGAAATGAGGGAAGCCCTATTGACAAGAACAACTTCAGTTGTGGTCCGGACCATTATCTGTTTTGTCAAGTCCTGCTGAGAGACTCTTAAGTGTTCCACACTGTTCCTGTTCCATTCTGTTCCAGCCTCAGATGGTTATGTCCTTTTTATTCTGACTCATTGCTCAGTAAACTTGATTACTCAAGATTTGCTCCGGTGCCAAGGCCTAGTCAGGAGCTTGCTAAAGAGCACTGATGGCTCTCGCGTGTGTCACACCTGAACTCCTTGGTGACTGTGCTGTGCTGGAGCACTCTGTCTTTGTAGCAATGTGAATACTTTGTCCTGCATCACTGACTCTATCTACACTCGATTCTGACCTTAGTGGGCCTTTGTTCTCTGGCCAACTGTGCCTGTGATCTCCAGGCTACGGCGATCAGAGGAAAGAAGGCGCCTCCTCAGTTTCCCAGGAAGAGAAACTGCCTGATTGGGGTGTAACTTCAAGCAGCTCTTCCTATATTAAAATCTTTTGGGTATTTTCATTAACTCTTTTGTGTCATTATACAAGGTGTGGAGGTGGTGGTGCATTCCTTCACAACACATTTATTAAGCACCTATTTATGTTCCAGGCACTGTGCTGCGCATGTTACAACTAAGGTAAAAATTGTTCCCACTTTCATAGTTTACCATTTCTAAACAAATCAGACACATAATGAGGCAATTCCAATACAATTTGATAAAGATTCTAATGGGCAATAACAGTATTTTGAGAGCACATAGACGGGGCACCTACCCCGGACCAGAAGTGGCAGCTGAGATCTGAAGGATGACTAGAAAAAGTTAGGCAGATGAAGGGGTTGGTAGTTGGGTAGTGACTAAGAAGGAGAGTGTTCAAGAAAGAAGAGATGGCCAATTCAAAGGCCTATGGGTAGAGAAGCATGCAGAGCCTGAACAACCACGATTAGCTCAGTTCAGCTTAAGCAGTTTGAAATAGATTGTGGCAATATATGCAGCTGGAGAGTTGAGCAGGGGTGGGGATAGAGAAGGTGGATATCATTTAATCTGTGTATATATCACATAGGGAGCACTCACTTTCACAGACCTACTGTACCTTGAGTGTTTAATGGCAGGGGATGGGACTGAGGAATAAAATTTGTTGAGTTCTGCTGAGTACTGGGGATGATGGGTGATCTCGGAAACCTTTGGTCCTGGATCTTAGCCCATACCATCCAAGGCCCCCCAGCCAGTCAAGTGCTTCACTCCTTCAGGTAGACTCTCTTGTTGCTCAAGATACATCAGAGTCTTCCTCTTGCTGCTGTCATTAGTGCTCTCCACTCCCAAAACTAGTGCCTTTACTCAAGGTCCCTCCGCTATTTCTGCTGCTGCGTCCATAGCTAGGCCTGACGTGGCCACTATTGCTAGAGTTGGCCTGCACCGCTAGGTACTAAGAACTGAGCCAGGCCTTTCACACTCACCAGCAACCCTACAGGAAGGGATGGTATCTCCATCTGCAAAAACAGGGAAACTGAGGCTCAGAAACATCAAATTATTTGTTGCAAGCCATGAAGCTATAAGTAGTAGCAAGGTAGAATTCAGGCCTGGTCTGATTCCAAAGTCATTCTAGCCACACAACAGTGCCTCCTTCCCTGTCACTATTACATTCTTATTAGGATCCCTTAAGTCTGCTCTTTCATTTTCTTATTGACTCTTTTCTTGAAGAAGAGTCCCCCAAAGATTAGGTCAGATACTTTTGAGGGGCCTTTCCACGAGTTGTCCCTTAAATGTGTCCCTCCCACAGAGGAAGGACCAAATTCAGACACCACAAGTCTTTAGGATATGTTCACTGACCAACAAGAGCATGCCCTACCAAGGTCTATCCCCAAGATTTAAGACTGCCTTCCTTCCCTCACTTTGATTAAGAACATAAAAATAATTTCTGATGTTGGCTAGTATCTTAGAATTTCTCCCAGGGTATCTGGTGATTTTTCATGCAAACAGATTTGTAGGCAGCCCTTGGCATATCTGAGTATGTCGCCTATGTGTGATTAGCAGGTGAGTTTCTTTCTTTGTACCTGTCCCCAGACTCTCACTGAGAGTTATTTCTGATTTACTTAAATTTTTGTCTCCTTATTTCATTACCATTTTAATGTTCAATATCAATACTAAACAAAATAAGTTTTCTGTCTCTTTGCTCACTCCTTCCTCCTCTTTCAAACACCAGTAAAGCCCGAGGCCAAGTCTTGTGGATCCTAGAATAGAGATAGACACATTTGCTAATGAGAGCTCCAACTTCAGACAAGGGTACTAAGGAATCAATCACTAGGTGTTTATTGTCTCTTTGCTAAAAACAGCTCTCTCTGCAGTCAGATGGCCCTGATTCTGCACTTCTGAAGGTACTCTGGACTCTGTCACTAATTACTCTTCCTCTTGGCAGTAAATAGAAGAAATTTTCAAATTGTTTTTATTGATCACAAGGCATTTTATCCTGGATATCACTCTCCATAAAAAAGGGGATGTAATTATTTCCAGTTAACATAGTCAAAAAATTTTATACAAGAAAGGCAGTTTACATAGTGGTTAAGAGTACACAATTCAAGGTCAACAGACCTGAATGTGAATCCTTGGTTCAGTTTGCTACTAGCTATGTGGAATAGAGCAAGTTGCTTAAACTCATTGAACCTCAGTTTCTCCCTCTGTAAAATGGGAATAATATTAGTTCACTGTTATAAGTATAAATTAACAGGAATTAATAAAACAGTACTTTGGCCCACAAGGTACAGTTATTATTATTACTTATTATTATCAAGAAAGCCACTTACCTGTCTGTCTGCAGGGTGATCTGATATAGTTTTATATGTTACTTGTGGTTCCCTTTTTTCCATACGAGTTCTCATTCTTTTTCAAAAGCAGGACCTCATCTTGCTTTTATGAATACTCTAATTCTCACTTTGTATGACTGTGTTTTCATTGCAGAATGATGAGGTGGAGTTTGTCCGAACTGGCTATGGGAAGGATATGGTAAAAGTTCTCCATATTCAGCGAGATGGAAAATATCACACCATTAAAGAGGTGGCAACTTCGGTGCAACTTACTCTGAGCTCCAAAAAAGATTATCTGATTGGAGATAATTCAGACATCATCCCTACAGACACCATCAAGAACACAGTTCATGTCTTGGCAAAGTTGAAAGGAGTACGTGTCATTCTTCTTAGATGCCGTCTATTGCTTTTCTATAACATGAGGATATTACTTGCTTATTTCAAATTACCTTTGCTTTTTTAACCCAATTTTTACATTTAAGCCATTTAAAAATTTTCCTTTTCTATTATAAAATTCTTCAACTCTTTACATCTTTTAGGTAGAGAACCGTACTCAGCAGCTTCACATGTTCTCTCTTGATTAGGATCATTGACAAATCAAGGCCCTGAGAGTATTCCAGAATAGAATTTTATACATTTTTGTCATGTATTTCTTTGAATTTTATTGTTTATTTTTTTTTCTTTTAGAATGGCGTGCATTTATAGGAGAAAGTACCATTTCTCTTCTTGGTGTAACTATAGAAGAAAATCTTGAGTGTGAGATACCTTTTGAAATTTATTTGTCCAACTTTTAATGCCTTCCTAATTTTCCCAACTCCGTGACCACTTAGTATCCATATATGGTGGTAACTATACTTTTCAAAAGGGCCTTGAAACTGACAGAATCTGATATTTTAGTATTTGAACTTTGGATTTCTTTAAGTTTGAGTGAAGATGTGATGGATCACAAGCAGATTTCTGGACAATTCAAGTTCATATTGTTAAATCTAGGGCTTAGGCCATTTGATCACGTCACCACTTCTAAAGGGGGTTTGAGGGACTCGGTGAAAAAGTGAAGAGATTAGGAAGTACAAATTGGTATTTACAAAATAGTTGCAAGGATATAAAGTACAGCATAGGGAATTTAGTCAATAATATTGTAATCACTGTGTTTAGTGCCAGATGGGTACTAGACTAATCAGGGAGATCACTTCATAAATTCTATAAATGTCTAACCACTATGCTCTACATCCTAAATTAATATAAAATAATATTGAGTGTTAATTATAGTCAAAAAATAAATAATAAATAAAATTAATGTACAGCAAAAAAGTAAAAAAAATTAAAATTCATTTAAAAGTGTAAAAAGATAAGAAATATAGACTGGAAAGAGTCTTTTTCATGCTTTTGCATAAAATCCACACCCATAATGCATGAAATGAACAAACTAATTGAAATATAAATTCTGTAAGGCCTATCTCCACAATGAACTTTTCTCTTGCTAATCAGAAGGGCCCAGCAGGCACAAAAGGGGCTATGGAAAAAGGCATCGCTCTGCTAAAAATATAAATTGAAAATAGGCTAAAAATATAAATTGAAAATAGGCTATAAATTAAAAATGGGCTGGGTAATGCAGATTTTTACATTTTCTGTACTGTGTGAGAGGTGCAGAAAAGTGAAGGAATGGATCTGGATATTAAAAACAATTTAAATTCATTCATTATAGATAGAATGACCAAGTAATTTTTTATCCAAACCAGGACAAATTTTTTCTTATTTTTTAAATTGAGGTATAATTAACATACAACATCATATTAGTTTCAGAGGTACAACATAATGATTTGGAAAATGATCAACACAATAAGTCCAGTTAACATCCGTCATCATACATAGTTATGGATTTATTTTCTCGTATTTTTAACTTTTAAGATTTCCTTTCTTATCCAGTTTCAAATGTGTAAATATAGTATTATTAACTATAGTCGCCATGCTCTACATTACATCCCCATGACTTATTTATTTTATAACTGGAAGTTTGTACCTTTTGACTCCCTTACCCATTTTGCCCACCCCTCACCCCTCATCTCTGGCAACCAACTATCTGTTCTCTATGTCTATGAGCTTGGTTTTATTTGTTTTCTTTTTGTTTTAGATTCTACATATAAGTGAGATCACATAACATTTGTCTTTCTTCCTTTGACTCACTTCACTTAGCATAGTGCCCTCAAGTTCCATCCATGTTGTCAGAAATCTTTTAATGGCTGAATAATATTTCATTGTGCGCGCGCGCACACACACACACACACACACACACACACACACCACATTTTCTTTATCTATTAATCTGTCAATGGACACTTATGTTGTTTCCATATCTTGGTTACTATAATAATGCTGCAATGAACATGGGGGTACATATATCTTTTTGAGTTAGTGTTTTCATTTCCCGAACCAGGACACTTTTGAGAGTGAAATAAGATGCTATTAATAATTATTTTAGGACAACAGGTATAAAATGTCTCATAAATGTCAAAACTGTCCTGGGGAAACCTGTACAAATAGTCCATCTTAATTATAGGCAAAGCCATAAATAATCAATAGACTGTGCTAGGACCATAAAACTCTATGTAAAGATAAAAAAGGAAGAATTTGTGTATAAGTAGAGAGCTGCTTTATGGGGATGAAGGGCTGGGGATGGTCAATAGAAGGCTTGTTTGCAAGGCAAGGAAGCTGAAGTGGCCCTTCACTAAATTATTTCCTTGAGAAACTGGGAGTTCTATTTGCCATCGTCATAAAGAGACTAGAGTATTTTGGACTACAGTGTCGTACTGTAGTTGGTATAGGTGATGATTGAGTTCACTGGTGAAGCGCAGCTGAATGTTAAGTTACTTTTTGCTCATCCACTAGTTGACACATTCTCTCCTGAAAAACAGGTTTCAAAAATGGAATAGTCTCACTTGGTAATATTGATCTATTATTAACTACACTTGGGAGCCCTTGTGAAAAAGGAAATAACGATCAATTAATTTCTCAAGATTTTTTCTAATTCTATGTTGCTCTGATTCTAAAAAGCACTCGATCAAGAAAGAGAGCTCCATGGATATTTAAAAACTATTTTTAAATAGGGTAAGTATTTCTGATGACTAGCATTTTGTTTCTTTTTGCAGATCAAAAGCATAGAAACTTTTTCTATGAATATCTGTGAACATTTCCTTTCTTCTTTTAACCATGTCATCAGAGCTCAAGTCTACATGGAAGAAGTCCCTTGGAAGCGGTTTGAAAAGGTTACTTCACTTACTTGTGCTCTTGGTTTAATTAAAGAAGTTGGCTTTATGACAAATGCTGAAATTTTACTGGAAACAATGTTTTTTTTTTCTTCTTCTAATGTTCAGAAAGGAGCTAAGCATGTCCATGCATTTATTCATACTCCCACTGGAACACACTTCTGTGAAGTTGAACAGAAAAGGAGTGGTGAGAAACATTTTTCATGCTTTAATTCTGCTATAGCAATTTCAGATTTTTTTCTAAACCACTCTGTTTACTAACACCAAGGAAAACTGTAGAGAATTTTAAAGCTTTTAAATCTGAGATGAGAATGAGCATTGTGACTTTGGATTACGTTTAAAAAACTACTTTTTATCTTAAGAGTATAAAAACGAAGTAATACCTTTTGCAATAAATACTGGAGTTGAGTGGGATAGATCATTTCTATTACTCAATTTTGAGGCAAAGGGAAAAAAAAGAAGGCCCAGGCTGGCAAAAACCCAAATCTCTGAATTTTCAGACCAGTGCTTTTTGTACCATACCATGCTTTAATTATAAAAACCTTTATAGGAACTATCTGCTGAATAACAATCAAGTTTCCCTGACATTTTATTTGCATGATAATAAAACCATTGATATTACTATAAAAATAAACCTCACTTAAAATAGCAATGGCCATTATATAATTCTTTTTATTTACCAAGAAATTTAAAAATTAACGTAGAACAACATAATAACGATAACACCAGGCTTCAAAATAGCACATAGCACTTCTGCTGTAAAGAACCCAACCACACGGCTTCATCTAACTGTAAGGGCAGCCAGGAAATGTAGTCTAGCTGGGTACCCAGGAGGAAGAGAAAATAGATCTAGTGAACAGCTAGCAGTCTCTGCCACAAGAAGGTTAAGAAGTTTGCATTAAAAGAAGACTGATGAGAAACTACAGTTTGGCAAATAGGTCATTGGTGACTTCTGCAAGTATATTTTAGCAGAGACCTGGAGGTAGGAGTGAAATGGCCAAGTACAGGGCTCTGCTGATCGTAATAAGAAAACAGGCTGCTCTTCACGCCCTCGCTCTTTCCAAGAATTTCCAAGAGCTATCATCAGCCTGAATTCTAGTCACCTGGCTACTTACTATAGCGTGGAGAAACTAGTCATCACAACCAGGCCAAAGCTTTTCCTTTCTCCAGAAAGCTACAAAGCTTCAGGGTATTGCGATTGTTGTGGCAGTGTTCCCAGAGTTCCAGCTTGACTCATCTAGAATCCAGCACCCCTCTTATATCATGCAAGGCTGGCAGGGATCAAGGCAGGGGAAGAAGTGTCTGTTGCCTTATGGGTATGCGGTATGCATGTGCACATGTCTATAAGTGTGTGTATCTCCCAGTGTTGTGTGTATGAAGATGACATTTGTACTCTGTATCTCTTTGGAGAGTAAGAATCTATGCTCTTTGGGTGGCAAAGTTTAATTTCTAATTTGCTTATTATCCAAGAGCTGAAACTGTGAGGTGAATCAATGTACAATCATTGTCATAAGAAATGCCCTTGCATAGGCTTACCTGAAGAAAATAATTATTATCTTACACACACACACACACACACACACACACACACACACACACCCCGCACACAACCCACAGGGGAAGGCTGTTACAAATCTCTAAGTAGGGCTTTTGGTGGGGGCTGGCTAGGTTGGTGAGAATTCTGCCCCCTCAAACACATGCACTAAATCACACATTCAGCCATGCAACTCCCAAAAAGGACTTTTTCCAGCAGGATATGTAACTGGGTTTCTCCTAGTGGATTGGATTCAGTCATATCAATTGAGTGAACATTTATAGAAAGCCTACTGAATCTCAAATACTATTTTAAGCCCTGAGAATTGCTGTAAAACTCTCATTACCCTATTTCCCTAATGGATATTTTAAAGCTATACCTTTAAGTACTTTTACCTTTTTCAAAGTTTGCTAGTTCCATTGGAGAATATGGAATAGACAGAAAAATTTGTTCACCCAAAGAAATGAAGACTGTTGTCATGTTTACCACTTCCTAAAGTCAGAGAGGAGGACTAGGCTCTGAATTTGTGATGCAGGCTATTGGTTTAAGTGCTTGTATGGAGTTGGGTCTTTCAAACTTTTTCTCTCATGTGTCTCTGTGAACTACAAGCTTAGCCAAGCCTTGAAGTCACTGGGATGGTTGAGTTGCTAATTTGAACTATATTGGCCCCCAAATCTCTTCACTGCTTAAATTACAACTCATAGTTCTTTAAGAATCAAATTTCTCTTAATTTGTCACTAATTATAAAAATTCATCTAACCATAGATAAGTAAAGGGATGGAAAATGGAGATGAGATCTCAACTAAGAGATACTGTCTTGTGGTAGTGAAAAAAATCTTTTAAGATGGAGACTAGTTGGGTAAGAGGATGGTTTTAAGGAAGGAATGAAAAAATTGAAGTCTTGGAGGAGAGTAGATTTAAGAAAAGTCAAGCTAAGTAGACAGTAGAAGTGAGATCGAGGAAGTGGGAGGCCCAGGACAGAGACGGCCACTGCCTTTTGTTGTCCTTGATATAAAAACTAATAGGCTCTTCAGTTCCTTCAAAAGAAGAGTTCTCGGCAAACCCAAGGTCTTTTAATATCATCCTGATTATCACCTAATTGTACAAAAGCCCAGTTAATTTCTTTCCTTCTGGATGATGTCACCTTGCCCTACCCAGAACTGCACAGAAGATTTCACTCTCCCTGAATGAGCTAAACGAACTCTCAAAGGCAAATGATATTTAATTAATCTTCACTTTTTCTAGTGCTTTATAAGTTTGAGGTTTTCTACTAGAATGATTTAATATAGTTTTAAAATATTCTCCGTTTAGCTATTTGTGTCCTTTTTGGAGGTGTTAAATGTGGAAGCAATTATCCTTTCCATGACGGAATTTTTTCTTGGCTTAGTATAGCTTTGTGCTTTGTGACACCTGATGCGTAGGTAAGGAATTCGGCTTATTTTCTATTAATTTGCAATGAGTTTCTTTCCCTTAGAGAGCTAAAGGGTAGGATGTATGCTTCTCTGAGAGATAAACCACAATCTGTTAAGTGTGTAGGAGGACACTAAAAGCTAGAAAAGATTACGTTCTAGCAAAGTGAAATGTGAAAATCTTCTTTTGCATTATTCCATAAGCATGGCAGAAAGGAAAAAAAAAAGCTGATTAAGTGGTTTAATGGGAAGTAACCTAGAAAAGGACAGTCTTTTTGGTGGAATTACTTCTCGGTAGTCTAAACTGGAATATTTTTTAGAGTGCATGAGGCATCATATTTTTAGTTGATGGGCTCATGAATTTGAAAGGCTCAGGTTCTTACCAGTGTTGAGAAAGCTGGGGCACTGCCAACAGAGAAGATAAAATAAGCTCTCTGATTTCATCCAGAGTGTCTAATGTGCGCCAAGGAAAAAAAAATTCACATTCAAATAGAAGAGGTCGTTTGTTGTTGTTTTTGTTTACAGAATGATGAGTGCACCAAAAGGAGATGGTTTGTGTTCTGACCAAACTGTGGCAATGGTTAACTTTCTTAGGGAACATGAGACCTTTTATTCTGCGTGAAAATGAGGCCAAAACACATTCGAAAATGCAACTACTTTCTCCATTTTCAGATGCTAGCAAAAAAGTAAATCGTTTCAAATTTGTCTAGCAGGATTGACATTCCTGGAATATCAATAAATCTCATCCCAGGGCTGAAGGAGGTGGATAGGGATGGCACAGCAGAAGTTGTTTTCAGAACCCAATGAGCCTTTGTGAAACATGGGGAATATTTACAGGTGGTTGAAGTTCATAAGAAAAAATCAGTTAAGGCAAAATCATCATAAAAAACTTTTATAGAGCATTTTTTATTGGGCAGCCATTCTACCAAGTCTTTCATGGTATTATCTTAGACAATTATCAACTCTAGGAAATAGGTATGATTATCATCTCCATTTGACAGATGAGAAAATCAAGGTAGAGAGAGCTTAAGTAATTTTCTAAGGGGAATAGCGCTCATAAACAGGGGAGGTGAGGCATGGAGAGTGCTGAGATTTGAACTCAGGGAATCTGAGTTCAATCGTTATGCAGCACTGCATCCAGGAATCCTTTTATGATTAAGACCATTGGAGGAGCCAAAGTCTTACTGGCTTACAAGGATGCTGGAGATCCAGGCCAGCTGTATAGGAAAAGATGAAATAGGTAAAGTTTGCTTTCGGTTCTCCTTCAGCTTCTCTTTTCCCTGCCCAAGGATTCCCACTATTTTTTTCTATCCCCACTCCTGATTGCAAACCCATGTTTCATTTTTTATAGAATTTTTTTCCTAGAAGGGATTATTGTTGGAAATAGATTATGATATTAGTTTAGAAAGTTTGGAGTTAGTCCTTTAAGGGGTCCTTGTATTTCAATAGGAGATTTTTAAAGAATAAAAAATTTTCAAGACACCTAGGAGCAATTTCTAAAAGTGATGTTTCATTTTCCATTTGAGACCAATGGAGATGGTATTTTTCAGACTAGGGGCACTATTTGAGGCCATCAAAGCACGCTGGGAAATGGGAAGTGGCAACCTTCTTATCTTCTGGAAAGGATTCTTATTATAAAGGAATGGGGAGAGAAAGTTAAAGGAAGAAGAAAGCATTGTGTGGATGGGGAGTGATCCAAAAAGGAGGAAGAAAAGCATGGGATCTCACAGTGGGGTGCTGAATTCAAATTCCACTTCTGTCAGTTTCTAGCCATGTTTCTAGGCACTATGGGCAAATAATTAAAAGTCCCCTGTATAACAATACTTATGTAATAGAGTTGTTAGGATTAAGTAAGATAAAGTCTATAAAAGGCAGTAACTAAACACATGCTGATAGTCAGGACGTTCTTAGCTAGTGTTGCTGCCCTCCCCTTCTCCCCCTGCCCCATTGTGTATTAGTGTTGTGAATGAGGGTGATCAGGAGGGGAAATGGTAAAGACTGATGGAGAACTGTCTAGAAGAAAAAGAGACTAAAAACTGTGAGAAACTTATTTCTTTATTATTATTATTATTTACACCTACAGCACCTGGTCTTCCTAGGTGGTCTCCTACTCAAGTACTAACCAGGCCCGACTCTGCTTAGCCGAGATCAGACAGGATTGGGCATGTTCAGGGTGGCATGGCTGTAGACCATGGACCATGGCTCCACTGGGGTTCAAACCCAGGACCTTCTGCATGTAAAGCAGACATGCTAACCGCTACACTATGGAACCACATCCGAGATAGTTATTTCTTGAAGTGAATCGATCTTGTTGCACTTACTCATTCATTCAATAAATACTTATTGATAACTTCCGCAGTTCTCTTGGATTTGAGACTTAAATTCACTTAGATTATCTCCACCTCACATTTAGAAATGCTGATTTATGCAGAACCATGTCTTCATACATCTAGAATCTGATAAATCCAGACAACTTACGAGAAACAGATATTATTTTAAATTTTACCACATTATCTTGGAACACTCTGGCCAGAACACCTTATTTAATCAGCATATATTTAATCCGCACATCTACCAATGACCACTGGCCATGGCTCTCTCAGGTAGGTGCACACACGTGGCTGAGAAAATATCAAAATATAGTTGTTGTTTACCTACATCTGAAACCCCAAATCTCCTGAGTTGACAGCAGTGCCTGAAGCCACACGAATGATGTAAACCATTGGATTAGTAAGAGCTGCCCTGTGTTGTAACTGAGAATCATGAGTTTTCTTATTCATTAACTAAATCTTGTACGACATAGTGTTCCCTGGTATCTCTCGCCCTTAATCTATATACTAAGCAGGCCAGAGGGATAGATGTTTATCAGGACTAACTATAAGACTGAAAAGAGGCGGCCTTAGTCATTCTGCTATGGCCCTGTGCCACCGAAAGTGTGTGCTCAAGTGCCTCCTGAATATCCAGCCTCACCAGCCTGCACAAACAAATAAGACTATGGTAATGTTAATTCCTGAATTCTCCTGGCCTTGTAGCTCTCTCGTTATAAAACTTTTGGGCCTCTCTGGCCAAACTCTCCCACCTTCTGACAGCCTGGAGAGCTATCTTACTTGTGCTCATGGAGAAGTTTGCACCCATTGGATACAACTGCTGCCTCACTGGCTCTGCTCAGTATTTGCTATGCCAGTTGTCACTGATCCTTGGGAATAATGGTGCTCTCTACAGAGCATTGTACCCTGGGGCTTCCCAGTGTGTCACCTGGTGCCACATTCCCTTCAGGCTTCACCAAACTGCTGGAGCTACAGTGTGTTCCACATTGAAAAAAGAAGAATTGTCCCCTCATTAGCTGTGTGCCCCACCTGTCACCTGGGCCATGAGCTGGAGTTGCCTGGCGCACAAGTAAACAGCTTATTCAGATTACACTTAACATCTCTCTACCTCCCCCAGGTCCTCATGAACCAACTTTGTCCCTTCTCTTTCAGCCAAAAAAAACAAAACTTTTATGAGTATTCATTTAGGTAGATCTATGTCTTGTGTGTCACTGGCGTTATTTTCCCAGTTTCTATTCAGGTTTGGCCAGGCCCACACTGCTATCCATCCATTCGTGAAGTTGTCTGTTTTGCTGAGCTCATAACCACAAGGGAACTGAGGGTCTGGTGGTGATTGGAGCCATCAGCCAGTGTAGACAATCAGCATGAGGACTACTTTCATAAAGGGAAGGAAAACTACTCTGTAGGATCTTATTAACTCATTTCAGCATGACTGTCTGTTGAATGAGATGGAGCTCAAAAAGTGGAAGGTATTTGGCCTAGGAGACAACACTGAATGTAGCTGAGAGGAAGGTATTCATTTCTGTGGGCTTCAACACAACATGGAGCTTTAGTCTCTGACCTTCAATTCTCCAAGAGCAGGAAAGGGAAGAGAGTTGTGGAATCCAGATAAAGGGGAAGGCACACCATTCTCATTGGTTGGACTTTGGAGGAGACACAGAGACAGAAAACATGGGCAGTGATGTAGTTCTCTGTACAAACAGTGTGTCATGTTTTAATGACCAGGATCCTCAAGGCTGGATATCAGTGAGAAGGCACTGTCTTGTTTATGAACTCAACCTTTTTACTTAAAACAGGATTTCCGGTCATTCATTCTGGAATCAAGGACCTCAAGCTCTTGAAAACGACCCAATCTGGATTTGAAGGATTCATCAAGGACCAGTTTACCACCCTCCCCGAGGTGAAGGACCGATGTTTAGCCACCCAAGTGTACTGCAAGTGGCGCTACCACTGGTGCAGAGACATGGACTTTGAGGCTACCTGGTATGAGCATGTATGAGGGGCCTGGCATTGGAACAGGTGCTGTCTGTTCTTGTCTCTGGGGCATTGGAGTTCATGAAGTCTTCAATTTGAAAGAGGAACTTAAAGGCTATTCAATTCAACTTCCCAACTGCTCAAAATCCCTTCTGTTAATGACAGAAAGATGATGGTCTTCCTTTGACTTATTAAATCTGCACTTGAATCTCAGATGCTATTAGCAATAATGACTTTGAATGGATCACTTAATTTCTCTGACTCTCTGTTTTTAATTGATTAAATCAGTAGTTCTCAAACATTATCCTGTTATCAAAATCACAGGGAAGGTTTGTTAATATACAAGTTGCTGGGCTCACACCCCCAGAGGTTCTGATTCTGTAGGTCTGGGGTAGGGCCCAAGAACTTGTATTTCTAACAAACTCCTAGATAACGCTGATGCTGCTGGACCACAGGCCACAATGTAAGAACCTTAAATTATGAGGATAATGATATTTGGCTTTACTGCCTCATCATAGTTGTAGAGAGGGCTAAACTTAGTGTGACAACTTGTCTCAGTTTGCCAAGGACTTTCTTGATTTTAACACTGAAATTCCTGTGTCTCAGGGAACCCCTTGGTCCCAGGCAAATCAGGACAGTTGGTCATCCTAGGCTAAACTCAAAATGAGATGATATTCACCAGTGCACTTTATAAATGATAAATACCTTAGCAACATAAAAGTATGATTGTTATTATAATATCTTTACAAGCCGTAATTAGGCCTCTGAACTCCTGGAGTTTACTTTTTGACCAGGTATTTCATTCTTTTGCTGAAGCTCTAATTGTTAGAAACTTCTGCTCTACGATGAGCTAGAATCTGCCCCACCCCCCGCCCTGAAGCTTCCTCCAATGGATATAGCTTTGCTCTGCTCCTTTTACTATGTGATAGGTTGGGAAATGCTTTAAAAAAACCCTCACCTCAATCTTCTTTTTCCTTTTTTATCTCAAGTGTTCCCCCATGGGCAGCAGCTTGATGTATTTATGTCGAAAAGAGCACAAAATTTAGCGTGCCAGAATCAGGGTGCTGGTTGGGCCACCCACTAAAGAGAGATACTTAGAATAGATCATTTAACTTGGAAGCTCAGATCCCTTATCTCTGAATTAGGGATAATAACAGTATCTGCCTTGGGTATATTGAGAGAATCCAATGAAGTAATCACATGAAAGATTTAGTGCAGAGCAAACCTCCCAAAAAGTAACAATTCAAGGAACCACCCAACCCAAACAGTAAGAAGTCAAGTGCTTGGGAGTCCTCTTCACAGGCTCTTCAAACACACAGTGAGGTTTACCTGTATTGTCCTCTGGGCCCTGGTGCCAAATTATAAAAATAGCCTAGTGACACTTAATATGTTTGTTGAATGGTGCGTGTATGTAATAAAATGGAAAGTGAGGGGTTTTTTTGGTTTCGTTTTTGTTTTGGTATTACAAGATATTAATCTCTTCCAAAATCAACAATAAAATTATTTTATGGGGACAGAAAGGTTACCACTTCTTAGCTTTATAATGCTTTCCTAGAGACCACCCTGAGTCTGCAATTCTCTTTTCTGTGTTTTAGGGACACTATTCGGGACATTGTCCTGGAAAAATTTGCTGGACCCTATGACAAAGGCGAGTACTCACCCTCTGTCCAGAAGACCCTCTATGACATCCAGGTGCTCTCCCTCAGCCAGGTTCCTGAGGTACGTTTTGTCACTTGCCATTCTGAGGACTGAGAGAACTTGTTGTGTCTCCTGTCAGCTCTGAGAAAGAGTTGAGAGTTAAAATAAGAAAGTGGAAGACACATGAAAAATGACATCTGTTGTTGTTCAAAAGCTTGTTATAGCAAGTGAGAAGAGAGCAAAAATGGAAAAATCTGTCCAACCCGAAAACACAGGCCACTGCTATAGTTATTTAGTTTTGTTGAAAATTCTTCGAGTCTTTTCAACTTGCCACAATTTAAACCTCATAGTCAAGACACTCAAATGCCTTGAAGAAAGGGAATTAGACCAATAGTCTATGTTTTAGGAGAGCCAGAGAATGAAAGATAGATGCAGAAAGATTCTATCTATCCATCCATCCATCAATCCATCCATCCATTCATCTGTTTGATATTATTGAATGGTTATTATGTCTCTGTCAGAACATGAGGGATACAAAGATAAATTAGACATGTTCCCCACCCTTAAGAGCCCATTGTACAGTGAAAGAAAAAAATAAGTAAACTAACAATACAATAGAGAATAGAATATTTTGGAAATACAGAGGAAGGCATCTAATTCAGGTATAGGAGATAGGGTCAGCCAGGCTTTCTGGAGGGAGAGGTGCTTGAGCTGAGTCTTAAGGGACAAGTAGGGGCTATTTGGATTCACAGTCAAAAGTGAGAGAGCAGAGTAGGTATGGAGACAGGAGGCAGCATGGAACAGTCATTTACAGCTGAGAGTCTGCCATGTGTGAAGCTTCAGCAGTGAAAAGTCTTTCCACATGTCTAGATATGAGGCAGGAATCAGATTAGGAGGGCCCTTGTAGGCTTATTAATAATCTGTACTTTATCCTGAAAGCGCTCAGAAGCCA
>NW_006441955.1:29426503-29434293 GCF_000325575.1 Pteropus alecto | reverse complement strand
GCACTCCAGAAATATCACTCCGAAAGAAGGGTGACAAATTAGAAGGATGATGGACCTCAGAAAAGGATGGCTGTTGGGAGGCTGTTGCTAAAATATGGCAAAGAAAACTTGAACTAAGGCCATGATGGGACAGAGAGGGAGAGTACTACACTCAGACTTAGGCAAGAGGGACCCCTGCCATGGCCCAGACCACTACTTTGGAGGTCTGCTTCAGGCCTTCTGTTTGAAGAGTCGGTGGGGTCAAGGCAACAAACTTTTCAGGAGCCCATGTATCCCCTCTAGACCATTTTATGGATACTTGCACCCCAGAATTTCCTGCTCAAATAGCCCTGATACCAATTTCAGAACCAGAGCAGTTCTCTTCCCTACATTCATCCTCTGAAAAGCAGATCATGCTGTCTGTGTGCACCTTTAGGCCTGAGAGTGGGCAAAAAGTGAGATGTTTGCAAGAGGTATGGATGAGACTTGACATACACGTGGGGGTGTCCACTCACATGAGTGTGAGAAAGAAGATGGGATGGGCCAGAGACATGGCATGGCCCTCCAAAGAGTCAGAGAATTTTAAATTAGATCCTGGCCTTCTGGGTTGTTATGAAGGTGTATTTGCCAAGTTAGAATGATAGAACATATTTCACTTAAAAATTTTTAGCTCGATTTATAACTTTTAAATCTTTATACATCTCTTACTCCAGGGCGTGCGAATGTTAGGGACAGGCCTGAAGAGGAGGGAGTGTAATGAGGAGGGATTCAGGAGGTTGGTTGACTGGCCAGCACCTGGAGGCCTGTTAGATGCTGAAGAGGTCTTCCAGATTTCTGACCCAAGAAGCTCTTATTTTTCTGAGAAGTCATTTTTGTGTGCGTTGAGGAAAAGAGTGGGCCCACCATCTACTAATAGGACCAGGAGGAGAGAGTAGTGTCAGGCAGTACGGGAACATTGGAGGGTGCCTCAGAGACAGGGGTGGAGCCTGCAGAACGGGCTAGTGGGTATGTGGAGGGAGGGAGGGAGAGAGATTCACAGTTGCCCAACATGATATATATTATTGTGGATTCCAGATAGAAGAAATGGAAATCAGCCTGCCAAACATTCACTACTTTAACATAGACATGTCGAAGATGGGACTGATCAACAAGGAAGAGGTAAGAACGTTAAAAATATTTAAAGCACATCTACCTTCCTTCCCCGTTCCCTTACCCCTCTTTATAAACTTAGGATGATACTATCACCGACCAAAACTATTAAGAGCAGGAACTCTTGGTTTTGGAATATTTAAAGTTGCTACTGATTAGAGCCCTCTTAGGCTCTGGGCCTCTCGATACCTGAGGCTGGTACACCCTAGCAGTGGATGAATGATTACAGAGGAGCGTTGGAAGTCACAAACAGTAAAAGACAAAGCGAGAACAGAGTGTACCCAAGGAAACGGCTCTGAGATCCGCTTCTCCGAACAGTGCCGCACAAGGTCACAGCTTCATTATTCTTTTATCATGAGGTGATGAGGAGAAAAAACAAGATTCTATCTTCGTTTCGTCCATCATCTCTAACTTTTGATTAAGTAGTCAATCCAGTAGCGTACAATATACACAGAAAAGATGAAAGAGTATTTGTGTGTGTGTGTTGTGTGTGTGTTTCTACTTTCAATTACAGAAGGCCAGATGAGGAAATTCCGTTTTTGAAAGGACACTTTGTCTTGGAAAAAGCGCTTACCCTGACTTAGTTTTCGCCATGGCAGAAGGCTAAACCAAGTCAGTGTGTCTGGCTACATCAGGCTGTAAGCGGAGGTAGAGGTAGAAACAAAGGTCATGCTTTGTGCCTGCTATAGTTGCTTTAGAGCCCTAGGTTGCAGAGGACAATGACCTTGATCCCATGTGTTGTTCATTCACCTGGAAGGAGGGGCAGCACTGTTTACTTCAGAGGAAGGAAAGGATGTTAATTATCAGAATGCCATTAATTAGAATGTAAAGACTTTTTAAATGATTACCTTCTAAAGGGCAGGAGAGAGACCTGAAAGTAATCCTGACTATGTCCACCAAAGGTGAAACAAACGCACCCCAAACACAAAAAGGCTTAGGCGTCATGACCAGAACAACCACCTCCCACCCCCAACCCTGGCAGAGAGAGAGAGGAGGGTCTCCTCAGGGCCCCCTAATGCCTCAGGCCTGTGCTGATTTCAACTCCTGTGGGCTGTGGGCTGAGGCCACAGTGTCCCTTGCTCTGAGAAGTCAGACTCAAAGCTCCCTTCTGGAGCCCAGCAGGGGACCCGAAGGCGGAAAGTCCTGCATTCCTTTTGGCCAGGGTTCTGCATAAAGACACCAGAGTCAGTGAACAAACTGTCCCCTGTCTGTGTCTGCACTTTAGGGATGGCTAGAGCTGCTCTCAGGCCCTCGCCCGGAAGATGTGTATAAAGTGAAGGCAACATATGAGAAGAAGGGAGTCAGGACACACTGACAATAGCAGATAAGTGACAAATGAGAGAGTGGAAAGACAGAAGAACTCCAAGTGTATAGCTGTCTGGAGCCATTTAGCACTGGGCTAACAGCCCTGTGGACCTCAAATGCTCCTAAGGGCACGGCCATGTTATATAGCATCAGACAGTGATTGATGTTCAGTGTGAGTCATCAAAAAAAGTCCAAATTACGTTCACTACCCTCTATTTAAAAGGCAAGGATATGTAATGCATTTGAGAAACGTTTATATCCCAATGATTGAAATTTTTCTAAAGCTCTTTAATTTGACTCATTTCTTAACTATCACCAGAAAAATAAGGCATTGCCATGATTGAAGTAACCTGATTGTAGGGTATGCACATTTTCCTGTTTAGCAAGTTGTTGTTTTTGTTGCTGATTTAATATTGATTCATAGACTAAAGGAGAGGTCTACTTTAATGTCTTTGAAGTTACAATGTGGTTTTTCTACAGGTCTTGCTACCAACAGACAATCCATACGGCAGAATTACAGGTACAGTCAAGAGGAAGCTGCTTTCGAAGCTGTGACATTGTAGCTACCAGTGGGAGTCCACTCTCAGCTGAGGAATTCCTTAAGCCACTTGTGATGCTGGAAATCATAGCATGCAACCATGCAAATTTTCAACCACCTATGATAATTTATAGTGTTCGTGTTCCTCTTGTACTAAATAATTTGTCTACACCTAGCTCAGCAATGTGTTTTGTGATTAGTAATTATAAAATACCTTCTGGATACAGTTTATTTCACAAATGCTGAATGACAATCACAAGTCGATATTTCTTTTTAATTGTCTTGCGCCTTCCTATCTTAGAGAAACTTTGAGATCAATTTACTAAGAAAATAACCATGAATTAATGGAAGTGTCATATCAATTAATTTGTGCACAAGTTGAAAAAGTACTCATTGTTTTCATTCTACTGGTGCTAAAACTGCTCTGGGTAGTGCAGAAAATGAAATGACAAAATGATATTTTGAAATATATCACCATTGTGACTTCGATTAGACTGAATATTTAAACTTTTAAGAATGCTCTAGCATATGTATCATTGGGAGTTTATTTCTACTGTAAAACTTTTTTAAAAATCTTAATGTGTTGCTTTTATGACATTTATAACCCTTAGAGAATATTTAGTACACATTGGGGCACTAAAAAAAAGTGTAAATTATTTTCTTAGAACAATGTATCCCTTTGGCATGAAGAGTCACATTTAATAAACGCTAAGTCAATATACTGATAGATGAATATACATATGGAAAGAAGACCGAAGACCACATATGGAAATATCAGCAGTGATGACTTCTGGATGCTGGGATTATGAGTGATTGTTATTTTGCCATGTGCTTTTCTGAATATTCCAAATACAAACATTTATTACCTATATAATCAGAGAAATAAATATACTCGATCATTTAACAATGCATTCAGATTTTGAGTGATTATCTTTACATCAATTAATTAACTCTACTATAGAATATATAGCATAAAGTTTCAGAAACTATAATATTAGAAATCCATTATGAAAACCTGTCCACATGAACATTCTAGATAACATTCCTCCATTTATTAAAAAAAATTTTTTTAAATCTCCATTTTTTATGGATGCTTACATATAAGTGCTTAGTATAATTTGATAATCTGCTTCATTCACCTTTATAGTATTACTACTTAAGGTAGCATGGTGTAATGTTTAATTTCACAAACTCATTTAAATCCTGGATCCACCTATTGCTAGCTATATGACAAGTTTTCTCATGCATAAAATGAAGTGAAAATAGAAACTACCTCATAGGTTTTTTGAGGATTAAATGGGTTAACATTTGTAGAGTGCTTTGGTAGTATTTATGCCTGACATATAGAAATTTCTATATGCGTTTGTTAAATGAAATATCCTGCCTTATTTTCATTTGTTATTGGACCTGAGTAGAAAGTCATCACTGGACTTCGTCAGTGAGGTGAGAGATAGGAGGTCTGAGAGCAGCAAATCCTAGAAGATGCTAGAGGCCATTCGCCAGCTAGTGCCTGCTTGGAAAGAACATGAGATAAGAAATCATTTGATAAGGAAAGCTTCGTGCTATATCTAATACTCATGTAACAAAATGTGCTTCTATGACATGTAACTTGCATGGCCAAATGGCAAGTACATTTATTCGTCTGCTGATTTGATAATTTTGTTCAAAAAGGAATTTAGAATCTAACATGATGTTTCCTAAACAAGCAAATAAGAACATAAACTTAATCAGGCCTTTCTTACTTGACACACTCTTGGTCATGTAAGTTATAGAAACGCTGTATTTGCTTCAAAGAAGAAATTCACGTTAAAGAAGAATCCTTAGAAACTGTGACCAATTTTAGACATGTATGCATTTTGCTTCTTTGAAGTTCTTAAAACATTTATTGTAATGGGAAGCAAATGAGCTACTGAATGTAGTATCCCAAGTGTGTGACGACAGAAAAGCCTATACTCGTAAATTTTCAACCAGGTTCCTGTTTTGTGAAGGATGTTTCCTTGCAGTTAGGATTGCAAACTATGTGCTAAAAACCAGGCTTTGAGTTTCACTTGCTCCTTTCAGTGCTGGCAGAGGAGCAGGCGGTCCTGAACTGTAAACACCTGTAAGGTAGTTGTAGCAAAACACTTTGTAATTTTGTTATGGAAGGCCATGTGAACTCTTCGAATTTTCTGAGAAGCAGAGCTGTCTGTCTCAACACTCTCCTCTTTTCTCTCCCTTTCCTTACGCCTACTTCATCTCAAGTACTTTCATGGGAGAATAATGCAGGTGCGTTTACCGCCTGGGAGGCAGTTTGCATGGTACTCAATGAAGCAGCCATTGTTTGAGGCTTGTGGTTTTGGCAGCCAAGATTCTGGCTAAGACTTGTTCCAAATCCTCTGAATTCTATCTCCTAACTTTTTACTGAGACAGACCCAGAAAATGTGTCCTATGCCTTTTCCTTTTTTAGAATCAGACTTAAGTGCATACCATCTTCTACTTATAATAACCTGCTTTTTCCTTCTTTTTTCTCCCCCAGGGTAATAACAATAACTCTTTTGAGACAGAATTTTACTTATTTGTCATTGAAATGAATTTAGCTTTTGTAATCCCCTGGGTTTTTTTTTTTTTTTTTGCCACTTTAAAAAATTGCCTTTATTCAGAATCATAAGATTTTTTTTTAATCCTACCATAATTAAAGTTTTAAAAAAATATAGCACTCGGTGCAGTGAAATACTACATTTATTATTCAAACACTTAAGGCAGGTTTCTCACAGTTTACATGTGAGAATTTAGCATGATCCAAACCCAAATATCCATTTCTCATATCTTTTAATATCTGCAGCAGCTACTGACTTAGAAACCTTTTTTAAAGCCATTTCAAAATCCTCCATAGTTGTAGGCATGTGCATTTCTTCTCTTGAAAGATTTCGGATTTCTTCTGGGGTCAAACCTTCAATACGCCTTCTCGTTGCCATCAAGGATGCATCCCTGCACACGTCTCAACTTTTCTCTAACCTTCTAACCCTCTGTCCCGAAAGAGCATTTCCTTTCCTTCAGACTCTGGTCTGAACGGAGTTTGCCTTTTGTAGTCTTCTTTGTAAAACCTTTGTAACTTCTGCTTCCTCACCTGCATTTATGAGGAAACCAAAGCTTCTTTCTAAAGACATGGATTTCAAGCCTCTAACCAGACACACCGGGTTCTTCCTGCCTCCTAATATTGGAAACTTAATCTCTTTGTATTTTTCATAGTCTTTGTTCTCGTTTCTTTCAGAGCTCAGCTGCCTCTCATTCTTCCATTTGCCCAACTAAACTCTCAGAAATTCTCAGAAATTTCCTATTGAAAATTTAATGGCTGTGGACCTACTTCCCAGGAAAATGCTTATTCACATCTCTACAGGTGCCATAACATCTACTACTGAGGAAGTAGTTTACACTCTATTCTTATAGGATAAATGATTCCAATAGAAATTTATCACTTAAGAATATATTCAACCAAACTTAGAACAAGGGCATACAGACTACCCTTATATGAGAAAGGGAAATAAGTATATTTAGAATAAAAGAGAAAGATTCCATGTGTATTACTTTCCTGAGGCTGTTGTTACAAATTAACACAAACTTGGTGGTGCATAACAACAGAAATTTATTCCCTCATTGTTCTGGAGCCCAGGGGTCCAAAATCAAGGTGTTGGTAGGATTGCACTCTCTTTAAAAGCTTGGGAATGGGCTGGGAGGAAGAAGAAAAAAGCTCTAGATGGTATTCCGTCCTTGCTTGTTTGTTCAGCTTCTGCTATCTTCAGGGGTTCCTTGGCTTGTGGCTCTACAACACCAATCTCTGCATGGTCGCATTGCCTCTTTCTCTTCTGCCTGTCAGTCTCCTCTGTTTGACTCTTACATAGATACCTGTCATTGAATATAAGGCCCACCCAGATTAGGTATGATGACCTCTTCATCTCAAGATCCTTAACTTACTGACATCTATGAAGTCCTTTTTTTTCCATGTAAGGTCACATTTACAGTTTCTGGTAATTAGGATGTGAACATAGGATTTCAGGTCCACTTCTCAACCTACTCCACCAAGTCAGAGGACAGTAAGCTTCTTGAGGGCAGCTCTTCTGATACCGATTGAATCTTTAGCTACAGACAGGCTACTATTACCTTTGTATCTAGGGATGGCCACCCTCCCTCCCCCCGCCCCTCCACACACACTCTTTAGTTTGATCAGCTGTTACTAGATGTTTATAAAAGGGTGAAGAGCATGGACTTTGGATCTAGATAGTGCTAAGTTTTAGAATGGGCTCCACCCATTTCTAGCTATGTGAGCTTGGGCAACTTACCCTAAACTTTAGTTCTCTAATCTTGAAATGGGATGATGATGATGATGATGATGATGATGATAATAATAATAATAATGTCTACTTCAGAGTAACTGAGATAGTGCAGGTGTGAGTCAGAATGTTGTTGGTTTCAAGTAACCGAATGCTTAAGAGTGTCTTAAATTTAAAAGGCATCTTATTTACTCAAGATGTTTAGAGATAGACTATCCCAGGATAGATTTTGCCATTTGCTGATAACATCAAGGACTCAGGCTCATTCCATCCTTTGCTCTGCAATCTTCAGTGTGTGATAATGTTTCCCCAGTGGCTACAAAACTGATGGTAAAGCCACTGTTAAAGATATTATTGTGCATCATTCAGATCTCCCTTGGGACTGAAGCACTCAGATGCCAGAAGTGTTGACTGCTGATGGCTTATGGTTGGGTCTCTCTGCAGGAATTGCCCTTGGCTAAAGGAAGCTGTCTCACTCAAGTTTCCACCTATGCCCTACTAGTCACTGTGGG
>NW_006441955.1:29424329-29426062 GCF_000325575.1 Pteropus alecto | reverse complement strand
TGTCACCAGAGGTGAATCAGGAGGAGATAGAGGAGAAAGAGAATACAGTGGTAGGGGCAATATCTCAGATGCTTGAGAAATTTGAGAGAAATAATATTTATCAGGACTGTATAATTTGGATAGGTATTGCTGGAGGCCATTAATGCATTAAGGAAAACATTTAAAAGCTGAGGATGATTAATAACCAATATAATGCAAAGCAAAAAACAAGAGGGCTTCCTTGGCAGCATATAAACAGAATCTACAACCAGATGGCAAGAAAAGCTTAGAAGCAGGTCCAGGACTTAATTATAAGAATAGCAAAGCCCCAAGGAAGATTGAATTCTCAACCCTGACAGGTCTGCCACAACAAGGTCAGGGTCCTGATTGATGCGCCTGAAACCTTGAGTCCTTAGAATTCCCTGAATTCTCTGGGCCTACAGAAGTGGCCTTCTCCTCCCTGTTAAAAGCTAGCACTGTCCCCCTTGCCTGATGACAATGCAGAGTCTTCTACTTACTGCTTAGCATGGAAACAGTGTTCCCCTCCCTCTGCGTCCGGGATCTATCCCTACCTCCTCTCCAGGCTACCAGACCTATAATTAGGGTCAAGTTACATCATGAATCAGCAGAGACATGCTGAGCCTACTCAGGATGAAAGGGACAATAGGCCAAAAGAGTGGCAAAGACTCAGTCAATATATACAGGAGCTGGTATACATGGAACTAGATACTAAAGGTACTGGATAAAACCCATCAGATTTTCAAATCAAGAAGGAAGAACAGAAGTAGACTCCATTCACACAGGATGAACCACTTTGTACATTTATGGTCTTGCCCTAGGACATATTAAGTCTCCTGCCCTCTGTGTATGAGACCTGGATCATCTGACATTCCACAGGACACCACATTGGTCCATCATGATATCATGTTAATCGGACTAGAAGAGCAAGAAGTGGCCCTTGTATTCCAGAGAATGTTAGAGAAACCCATCAAAGGCCCATCATATTAGTGAAGTTTTTAGGAGTCCAATGGTTTAGGGCAGGGGTTGAAAAAATCTGTCCCACCACCTGTTTTTATAAATAAACTTTTGTTGGAACACAGCCAGATCCATTTGCTTATGTATCGTCTATTGCTGCTTTTGTGCAACAGTGGCAGAGTAGGTATAACAGAGGCTCTTTGGCGTACAAAGACCTAGTCTCTGGCCCTATATAGAAAAGTTTGATGACTCCTAGTCTAGGGCATTCCAGGACATTTCTTCCAAAAATAAACACATTCCTGCCTCTTAAACTTTCTATCACTAAGAAGAAAGTACAATGCCTGGTAGTCTCTTCAGGTTTTGGAGGCATCATATTCCAATGGGATATTCCAATGGGAATACTGGTCCAACCGTTTTCCTGGGTGGCAAGGAAGGCTTCTAGCTTTGTGTGGGGCTCAGAGTAGTAAAAGGTCCATCAGCAGATCCAGACTAGATACAAACATTCCTGTTCAGATTTCATGAATTAACAGAGCCTACACTGTTAGAAGTATCACTGTGTGGGGCTTATAGCAAGCCCCAATAAGAAAATTACAACATAGACTCCTAAGATTCTGGAGCATGCTATCTGAAGCAGAGAATTATTCACCATTTGAAAAAAAAAAAAAAAAAGCTCCTGGTGTGTTACTGGGTCTTAATAAAGACAATTGTCTGTCTGTGGGACATCAAGAAATTTGTGACCAGAGCTGCTCATCATGAACTGGTTTTTGTCACCCACCAAG
>NW_006441955.1:29392666-29424266 GCF_000325575.1 Pteropus alecto | reverse complement strand
CATAGATCCAGGATTAGGCACAAGTAGGGCTAGAAGGCACAAGACATGGGCTTCGTCCTCCATGTCATCCCCTAATGGCCATAAGAGGAGGGTAGCTTTTATGATGGTGGAGAAGAGAAATCCTCTCAATGAGTAAAGCTTTAAAAAATATGCCAAAGTGTTATCTACTCTGTATGAAAAGAAAAGTGGCCCTCGGTAAGGATATCTAAAAACTCATGGACAAATGGCTTGGTTGGTTGGTCAGACTCCTGGAAAGTAAAAGATTGGCAGACTGGGGATAAGGAAGAGGCTTGTAAATAGATCTGTATGTATTAATCATGTTTTTCATTTTCTGTATCTTATGATGTTTTGAGATCCTGGGGGGACCTACAGACCCAGGGAGAGATTGCTTCTCCTAGGGGTATCTAATTCCCAAAGATAGAAAACTTACTTGGGAGCATGCTTCTCATATGCAATCTAACCACTTCTTTATCTATATCACACACCAAGCCAATATTTCCTCTGCCCTAAGTTAATCCAGGCCCAGGAACGAGACAGCTAGAGCTATACCCCAAAGCCTGCCAGAATTATTTAAATCAGCCAGTTCCAAGCTATTTACTCTGCCTTGCTTTGCCTTTCCTCATGGAAACCCCAATAAAGGCTCTGGCCTAGGTTTTCCTCTCACTCCTAATTCTGCCTCCTGACCAAGACCCAGTACTTCACTTGTGGCCCTGCATGGCATGGCATGTCCCCTTTTCTCAGGAAATGTAAATTATAAATTCTTCTTTCAGTGGCATTGACTTCTTCATTTTGTCACTCAGTCATCTTTATACATGAAGACCTGGGCACAAGTTACTGTGGGAGTGGACATTAAGTGCGAAGATCTTTGTATTGCATAATGTCTATAAAAGGGCATCAGTCATGGATGAGGTACTGACCAACTGAATAGGTAAAACGACTTGGCTGGTTGATGTCAATCAACCTTTGTCATTGGCAATCTTAGTGTTGGCACAATGAGCTTGTGAATAGAGTAGTCATGGTAGCAGAGAGGAAGGCCATACACGGGCCCCAAAGAGAGGATTCTGCTTTCCATTACTGGTCATAACTGTTGCTAACAAATATCTAGCAGCAGAGACCAATATCAAGTAAGAACCTGATATGGTACAAATCCTTGAGAACATTAACCAGCTACTTGGCAGCAAGTTGAATATGCTAGACCTCTTTCATTAAGAAAGGATAAGAAACTCATCTTAACTAGAATTGATACATAATTTAGTATGAGTTTGCCTTTCCTGTCCTCAGGGACTCAACTGGCAATACTAGCCAAGGGCTTATACAACCCTCTATAATATTACTCAGACCAAGGGACTGAAGGATCTACTTAAAAATAAAGAAGATATGGCAGTCTGTAAGTTACCATATAATCCACTGGTCCTATCACATATTGTACCATCCAGAAGCTGCTGTCCTGGATTATGAAACACAGTCTTTTAAAGGAACAACTGAAGCACAGCTTGGCAATGATACCATGTGATGATGGAGTACCATCTTCTAGGATGCAGTATATATGGTGCTATGTCCCTAAATGGTAGAACACACTGGTCTGGTAACACAAAGGGTCGAAATAGGAATGGCCCCACTGACCATCATTCCCAGTGACCCACTTGGGAAATTTGTGCTTTCTCCTCTCCTCAATTCTAGGCTCTGATTGTGGAGAAGTCCTATTCCTAGAGTGGGGGATACTTCCACCAGGGGATACAGTGAGAGTGTGACTTAAACTTAAAGCTATATAGGCTTGTACAATCAGCCAACTCAACAATTCTCAAGAAAAACAGCTGTTCCCAGCTCATGCACAGTCAAGAGACAATCAACCAGACTGGTTGCTCAGAACATTTATAAAGGGGAAATGACATTGTGGAACACGGCAATGCTGTGAATTTTAATTGAATGGCAGAAGGGAGCAGTGACACATACAACTCAAATAATTGGATTTTTAGAAAAATCACAGAAATTAAATGCTGAAATAAATTTCTAGTTGGATTTGTTTATTTCACACGGTATGCAATTGAACTAACAGAGGTTAAGAGAATGTACAAGGTGTTGCAGATAAGTCAGGGGCAGATCTGGGACCACAATCCTGGTATCCTGACCCTTCATACAGTGTTCCCTTCCTCCTCCACTGTGGATTCATAGTTCTAAAGTTTTCCTTTTTAACTCCATGTGGATTAGGCCGATGTTAACTTACTCTGCATTCTGCATGCACATCATACAAAAGGCTGATGAATAACCTACATTCTGGTGGCTGGGAGAAGTCACCTTAGCATTAAAAATTCATTATCAAATCTGCCCAAAATAGGCAATTAAACGGACTGATGTCAACCTAATTGGCTCAAATTAATGAAGGCAGATTTACTCAGATTTTAAAATTTTATTATTTAAAAATTTTTATTTCTGTTTGTTATTGACCCAAAGGTATCAGAGATCTCCCCTTCATTAGTCTCACAAAATCATTTGAATGTTATTGAATGTTCATTCTTAATTAGGGACAGGATGTGTTTAGAATTCACGAATGCCTCACACTAACTTCTCTGGGTCTTTGGGGACCAACAAAAGCATATGCATTTTGCTCAGCATGTTTCCCTTTACTCAGCAAAACAATCTTCATGGAACTTAAATAATGCAGTTTTTTTTTCTTTTATGTACCCTTATGAAGATAAAGCATATAGAACAACCCAATATCCAAGGATCTAAGCAAGCAATGGATGCATCAAATGAGCAATATTTGGGTTCAACATATGTTTGTTAATTCTGTGGCTTGACTGGGCTTTAAATGGAGTGACAGCATAGTAATAAAATAATATTTTAATGAACTTTTCATAATACTAATGACCGTACAATCTAGTCTCATTCAATCCTCCATCAATCATATGAGACTGGTATCACGGAAGGATTGCTAACTTCTTCACAGTATCTATCCCCGTGTCCTCATTTAGCCTGATACTTGGCTGTCTGAAATCAAGACCACAGTTTCCAACCTGCCTTGCAGTTAGGTATGGCTAAATGACTAAGATCTTGTTAAAGGAATATAAGTAAAAGTGCTATATGCAACTTCTTATAACAGCACTTCTTCTTGGCTAGAATCCCACTGTAATAACTGAAGCTGAAGCAGTCATCTTGGACCACATAGGAAGCTGTGTGTTGAGGATGGTAGAACAACATGCTAGGAGAAGTCTGGGATCCAATGGTTATGGAGTGGCCATACCGACCCCGTTCTGCTTACCTTCAGATCTCATAAACATGGTAGAGAAATTCTGTCTTGTCTAAGTACTGTTATTTGGATTTTCAACTGAAACTAATCCTGATACACTTGAGCTGTTCTGTCCTAATTGAGATGTGCTGTCAGTGTAAAATACACAGTGGATTTTGAAGACATGAAAAAAGATCATAAAGTAAATTGTTAATAACTTTTATATTAATTACTTATGAAAAAAGTAATATTTTGGAGATATTGGGTTAAATATATTATTTAATTCCTGTTTTTTAATTTTTAGAATGTGACTACTAGAAGATTTTAAATTACATATGTGGCTGACATATTTTTATTGGACAAGGCTAGGCTAGTGCTGCTTTTCTCTGTCTCTGTATTTGCACTAGGGAAGAGAGGAGATACCTGGGGTTGAAGAGGAACCATACAACTTATCCATGCTCCCATGTCAAGTAGATATGGGGTTAGATTCAAGCCCAGATGCATCTGGAGCAGCCCCAGTGCTTCCGCCCACTGCGCCATGCTGTATCTCAACTGGGATCATTGGGTTCTGGCACAGGAGCGAGAATACTGACCCAAACACTAATTTTTAAAGGCAGGAAATGCTGGTTGTTTGAAGAGTTTTACTGAATTCCCCTCAAAATATGTTTATAATCTGATGCATTTTGTATTATTTTTAAATACTTCCCAGCATATAAAAATAAAGTATAATCTATTGAAAAAGGGAATAAAACACAATTTACAGAATGATTCTTCTACCTTTAATTCAGAAAGAAGACATTTAACTTGAAAACTTTACCATAGATATGTCCCACAGATGACAGAGTTAGAGACCCTTATGGTACATCTTTTCCTGGTTGCTTTGCCGGACTTTTCTGGAAGATTAAAAGCCTCTAAGCTCTAAGCTCTGTGACCTAAGATACCCCATGGGTGACGCCTAGGTGATAGTATGTGCTATCTTGTGGCACATGTTTCTTTATCTTGTTGTTTGTAGATCTGGCTGCCTGGGCCATAGCCTGCTTTTATATTAATAACTCCACAGGTAATAAGTATGTTTAGCATTATTTTCAACTTTACTCACTGACCTCCTTGCCATCTCTACTAGGATAAAGCCAGTAGATCTGACCATGTACTTATTCTAAGGAAGAAGGGCACATTTTCTATTTGGAGATTGCCTGACATCCCCAGCTTTTCTATTTCTTCCCTAAAGATAACTGTGTACAGGAAAAACTACCTAACTGATGTAAACAGATACCAATATAGCTACCTACTTGTAGGTAGCCAAAGAGAACTTGCTTTACTCACAGCCTTCTCCATTATTCTGCCCCAGTGCTAGGCTGGACACAACTCTTTTCTTGAGATTCACAAAGACATAAGACAACCACTGTCAGCAAATGAACTTGGATGTGATAGTTTTAATCTCTTTTTCTCTCTATAGAACTGCCACTACTGGCCAGAAATGGTACCCAGACTACTTAATTGCCTATGGAGCTACAGCATGAAGCTAATGAGCTGCTCATTAATACACCCATGGCTCTCTCTCTTCTTCCTGTGGCTTGTGTTCCTGGTTTTGAAGCAGAATTAACAAGTTTTCTCCTAAGGAGCATATCTGTCCTGCAGCAGTCAGATCTTTGAACATTTAACTTCATCCTTCAAATCATTACAGAAAACAGTTAATGGCTCTGTGCCCAGACCTGACCCCTGCAGATCCCATTTACAATGACCGTCAAAGGCAGATGGATCACCATCAGTAAATACTTTATGCATTCTGCTTCCAAATATGGGAGTGGCTGGGCAAACTGTAGGTCATTAGACTTTTCCAAATTAAATTCCTCCAAAGATATATTTCACTAATGCAAGGAAGGACAGTGTGTGCCCTGACAGTGTATCCTAAGCTCAGAGGGACTGTATCCATGCTCACATGGGATATTTCTTGAGCACAGAATGAAGAGACTGCCAGCAATTGGTCTATTTTTCATCATATTCATCATGTCCACTAAGTATCAAAAATGATACTCAAATCTGCTGCACACTCTAATGCCATATGCCAACTTGTTTTCTTTTCATTGAAATCTGCTTGGCGATTTCTGGTTTCTGAATTAACTTACTCTAAGGAGGCTCTCTGTGTGTTCTTTGCTTTAGATCAGGAGTCTAATTTTCATACACCTTTAGGGTCCAGAGAGGTAATGTAAAAGTGTGCATTGCTGGTTGCAAAATATTCAGAAATTAAGAGAGTGTAATAAATTAGAACTTTCAGTCTCACCTAGAGGATTGCAAATGTAGCGGTGCAAACAGACACATACTGGACTGGCCAAAGGATAACATGTCAGCTTAGATTCCACTGAAAAGCGACCAGTTCGTGAACTTACCTTTAAATTAAGTCATTAAATGCCTTTTGTAGAGTCTGAGGTTTAAATGTGGGGTAGGGAGGGGACGTGGAATGGCAATTTTTAAATACCTTGTGGTTCTTATACCCTGTACGCCCCTCCATTTGAAAATAATCAAATTCAACACTAAACAGTTCTCACATAAAATCTATTGGCATCAAGGCATGCTCATTCCCACTTGCACTCATGAAGTGCTTCCCCACGTGGCATGTGTATTTTCTACTCACTGCAGACCCAGATCACATTAATAGAAATCTGGTGTGATCTGAAAAGGACTCAGACGTCTATGGTTTTACTGCTGTCTGGAGACAAAGGCTGCCTACCTGCTGAATTTCAAGTACTTCCAGCCAGCTCTCTATGGCCTATTTTGATCACATTGCTTTTCTCCTGGATTGGGAGTGGGAGGAGGAAGGAATGAAGGCATCTTCAGTTATTGCCAGGGCACTCAGGCCCGCCTGTCATAGTTCGTTATTCTGGGTGTAAGAAAGGCAGACTATCTTTAATTTGCTAATTTTGCCTGAAAGCTGTCAACAGAGGCTGAGGAATGATTTGATTTTTTTCTGTTTGCTTTTCAATTAAGATATTTTCCTTTTCTTTTTTTCTGACAAGCATTTATAGAGCAGTCCAGATTTAAAGCTTAATTGAGTTAGATTGGGATTAGTGAACAAAGCTTCCAATAATTGTAGGAGGTGACTGTGATAAAAACATCTAGAGACTAAAAGGAGTGTGAGCCCAAGTTTGAATCTAGACTAGACACACCTTCAGTATCATTTGCTCCAAGTGTTCAATGGCCAACTGACTGGTGACGAAAAGTCATCACCCAATATTTTTTTCTTTTTTACCTACAGAATAAAGGGACTTTTAAATTTTAATTGGGCCCATGGTCTCTAATAAAAAGAAGAGATATTTCAAGCCTCCTTTGCAGCTTAGTTATGGCAATGTAACTGAATTCTGGACAGCAAGATATAAGTGGAAGTATTATAAAGTTTCCTGGACGTGTCCTTAAAAGAAAGAGGTATGTACCTTTTCCCTTTTCTTTTCTTCATTGGTTAGAATTAAAGTGGTAATGGCAAGAGCCGAAGCAGCCATATTGGGCAGTGAAATTCTGGGAATGAATATCATGGATGATGAAGCAAAAAGATATTCCTAGCATCATCAAGAGTCATACCAGGGACTCCCTGGTTCCCCTCTCTGAACATTTACACGAAGAGAAGCAAGCTTTTGTCTTGTTGATGTTACTGGTTGAGGTGGGGGTAAGAGCAGGGGAAGCAGTTTTTATCACTCCTATCCAAAACCTATTCCAAACCATATGGAAGGTATCGGGTGACTCGACAGAAGCAGGGCTTGGGCATTCTTCTTGTTATCACTTTGAGGTAGATGGCTCAAACATCTTCACTTGTGGAAACTCCTTCAGAAAGGTTAATCAAGTTCTTCATTCCATTTTCCCTCTACTTAAACTCCTGTCCCCTCTTCCCTACCTAAATCGCCAGCAGGTACAGTTCTCACCTTTAATCACTCTCTCTTCTCACGCTACTTAACTACATTCTGCCTTTTATTTTTATATGTTTTCTACTTGCTGTCTCAGATAGACCATAAGAATTTGGGGATAGAAAATGTCTCTTTTGTAAGCCCCTTTCCCACTTAAAGTGTAAAACAAAAGCATTACCTAAATTGCAGATACTCCATAAACTCCATAATTGAATTAATTTGGAGTGCATTTTTGAACCCCACTCACTATTTTGTTTTCTACGTTTTTTTCACTCTCATCTTCAGACTTTCCATAGAAATGATCTCCACAGAGGACTGATTTACAACACTGTCTAAAATAATGACTCTTGAGAAGGAAGAGGAAAATTCAGGGAGTCCATCACCTCTGCAAAGTTTTGTATGTGGGAATGTGAGCTTCTGGCTGGAGGGAAGATCAGCTTTCATCAGAATTTTCCCCAAAATCATGACTCTCACTGGCCTACAGCAAAAAAAAAAAAAAATTTTTTTGGCTAAACAGACACCCCAAACTGGCAGTGGGGTGGGGGTAAGAGAAGGATCAAAGCATACACAGAGAATTCAGTTTGAAAGGAAAATAAACCCACTTGTAGATCTATATGTTTCCTATATCTAAAGTTTTCTTTTTTAAAAAAATGGTTTAACTTTCTCTCTGTGGTTTAAGGAGCAACCTTAATCCTAAATCTCAGATGCAGAAGCAACCCAACAGAAAAGATCAGACTTACACTGGGAATAAACTGAAGCAATGCTTTATTGCAACCACAAAGCACCAATCCAACAAGGCATTGACACACACAGAGATTGGACAGATGTCTCTTTGAACAGAGATGTAGCAAGCCCACTTCTTCAAGTTCTTAAAAACAAGTACTTAAACCAGGAATCAAACCAAGCATCAGAGCAATTAAAAAAATAATCACACCATCATGAAGGAATATATATAAAAATATTCTGTACTAGTAACAAGCCTTTTTAATCTGTAACTCTTGGCTAATTTCTTCAGAAACAAATTATTATAAATACAAACCATAAAGTGAAAAAAATGCTTTCTTCGGAAACAAAGAACCAATTTAAAAGCAATTCTATGCAGAAAATACTATTACCCTTGTGAAAGCGAGCTGCATATGGATGGATATCCCCAATACACAACACCGTTTCTCTTTTCAGAGCTACGGTTCTGCTCCTGAAGGGGGCATGATGCACGTTCATTTCAAACATCGCAGCATATCCTAGTGAAACCTTAATAAGGTCAAGTGGAGGACCCTCTATAAAAAAGGGCGTTGGCAATACCATCCAAATAACACAAGCTCTAAGGAGCAGAGGAATCCAAGGGAGACAGCTATCCCTTTCTCTTTTCTCTCCCTCCCCAAGTCTGTAACCAAAAGATGATCATTCCATTAAATTCTTTGTTAAGGATTTTGGGAAAAGCAATCTATGAAGAAATGACGAAAACCCTTATGAATTCAAAGCCTTTCTGGGGAGGGGTGTCTAATCATGTCAAAGACTGGTTTTTTTCACTCTCTCTGACAAACTCCACAATGAAAACCACTCTGTCCACATGTTATCCTTGCTCCTCCTGGCTGAATTCAGGTCAGCCGATGGATTGCCTAGTCTATCCAATAGGATAGCGTTTCATTTGATTGAAATTCTTCACATATACACATGTATGTATTCTGTTTACAAAGTTTCATCACATGAAACTAAATTACATCATTGTGTATTTTTTGAGGTCTAAGACCCCAATTCGACTGTACTATGAAGAGTTGTTCTTTAAATGCTTTGACTGCAGAGGTTTTACATGATACTCGTAGATTTTCAGAGCAGGCCCCAATTTTAACTGAAGTCCTGTCAACACGTCATTTCTTGTCATCAATAGCAAGGATTTTCCATCAATTTCCTATAATGGAAGCACAGGATAAAGACGACATTAAGTCCAAAAGCTCAAGAATAATAGAGAAAAAAGGAAGTTCAGAGAAAAAAAGTCATATTGATTGTCTCCAAACTAAAATCATTACTTTTTCACTTATGCTAAAATGGAAAAAAATGGAATCTTCTAATTTTATTTTCCATGTCCTACTTTTATTTTGGGATTACATACAATTCATAGCTGTTCTTGTTTTCAAAATCACATCACAAATGTCATGTCTTAAAAAAGTGATGGCAAGCTTGGAGTACATATCCTAAGAATCTAAGATGTTGCTTCCGAAAGGAATAATGACACTTTCCATTTATAAAATGTATTTAAGTTTATGCAGAATTTTGTGTACTTAATTCCTAGAACAACTCTGTAAATTAGGACAGGCAGGGATTATCATGTTAATTTCACAGGCAAACCGAGAATCAAGGCAAGAAGTTAATCTGCCTAAGATCAAGAAGTTAGGAAAGAATGGCACAGAATTTGAACTCTCATCTGCCTACAGCCAAAGCAGATGCTCTTTTCACAACTCCCTTCTGTTTCTCTTGACACTTAGAAGTAAATATGTGTTGTCTAGATGAATCAATGGAGACTAGAATCTTAGATTTTCTGAATCTTGTCGATCACAACAATAGGCATTGGGAAAACAACTCACTCACTGTGATCTTCTTTTCTACCCTTTCAAAGGAGAACCATCCTGCCTCAATGTGAAAATCAATCTCTCATGCTGAGGGCCCTACCACACTTTCCATTAATGGATCCTCGAATTTTGAAATAAGGTAGTGAGGGTGCAGCAGGGCCCATTCGCTTTCTGTCCTGTTCTCCTCCGAGTCCTCTTTCCTTACCCTTCAGGTACCCAACCAGGTACCCCCTTCACTCTAGCTACCCTGGAGACTACAAAGCTTTGAGGTAAAATAAAAATGGGCTGCTCATGAAAGATATGAAGACCCTGAATATAGAAAGGGATTTGAAACTCTTGGAAAAAAAGCATTGAGAAGAATGCTGAATGCCACCTTATTTTTGTTATTGTCTATTGCGGAGAGAAGCTGAGCTTCTCCTCTTTTTAGGGGACCTGGGTTCAAGAGATGGACCAGAGGTACATACTCAGTCAGCCTCAACATATCTGTTTATGATTTTACCACATACATCTTTACCCACCTCCCCCACTGTTGGACAGACAAGGGGACACATTGTGCAACTGCAACTACATAAACATGTGACTTCCTCCTACACCATCCCCAAGAGGGCCATTCCTCCAAACTCTCTCATATACTTTGCCAGGTTGTACAGAAAACGTGCTTTGAATGTCTGAGTGTGTTGGAGAAATAGCACCAGGCTAGGGGACTGAAGAAACACCCAGTTTGTGACCTTGGGTAAGTCCCCTCCTCTTCTCTCTCCTCAGTTGGTCTGGGGGGATATTGGGTTTCTGACAGGATTCCATGAGAGACCACTCTTGCAAATGCTCCCTGAGCTATGAGTTACACAATCACTTGTCATTATTCCTTGACAGGACAAGGGTCCTCACTTCACTTGTGAACCAGCTAACATGAACCAAAGCAGAAGGACAAGAAATACTTCTAATTGGTCTATGGTATGTTTCAGTGCTAGAAGCCTTCATTCTGTCATCTACTAGAAAACAAAGTGTCTCCCGTTAATTTGTAAGAGACAACTGTTCAAAACAGTAACACATTAAACAAGCAGTTGGTTGATAGGGCAAGAGTGGGAAAGTAAGGGCATAGGAATTGACTTTTTAATCCTAAAGTTGTGGGGTTTTTTTGTTTTTTGTTTTTTCTATTTAGGCAGCTAGTAATTCCAATAATGGCTCACCAGTGAAACCCACAAACAGTGTGAGAGTTGGCTTTTGACACCTGGATATCAATCACAGTAGCAGTTCTCAAAGCATTGTGAGGTCGCAGGAATCTGAATCATAGATTACTTCAAAGCTCATGCTCTCTTATGCACTGAGACGAATACTGACTCATTTGGAATGCTTACAGAGCAGCATAGCTTCCTGCTCACCCTCTTTACTTTGCTGGTGTTTGCTCATACTTAACTTACTACATATTTTAAACAGGCATCAGGAAGAGATGACACTGCTTTCATTTCTATACAACAAGAAAACCTCCTTGATTAACTCAAAGTGAATTTTTAAAAAGTCTTTGCTGGCAAAAAGTCCTTCTACAACTCAGCATTTCTGTCAAAAGCCAAGTATATCAGTGAAAAATGCTGAAATTTGCTTTTATTTAAGACAAAATGGAAAATCATGTTTCATGCTCCAATTTGACATTCCCTTTGTTCAGTAGCCACACTGCATTTCACCTCGGATAAGGGTTGGTAAAGGAAAGCTGTTTGGAAATCCTCGTTTAAAGCATTTGAAATAAATAGAATTCATACAACAAAACTTTCCTCTTAAACCATTACTATGGTAGCTCAGATAAATGGGAGTAGAATATGGCATAATGGAAATGTGAGCTTCCAGGTCAAGGAAACCACAGTTTGAACCTTGTCTCTATGGCTTATTATATGACCCTGGGTCAGGAACTTAACTTCCCTGAACCTTAGTTTCCTCACTTGTAAAATGGAAATAAACCCCTGAAGGATTTTCGGATTAGAAATGATGTATTCATGTCAGGCACCTAGCACAGTGCCTGATATCTAGGAGGCACTCAATGTGGAAATGTACAGGCTTTGAAAGAAAATCGGTCTTCTGCTTCCTTTCTGGAAGCGTGCTATCTGCTTGAATGCTACCCTTTGCCAGAGGGATACAAGACTATTCCTGTTCAGGTTAAAAAAAATTTCATTAAAATTTAAAAAATTCAAAGACTACATAAAACAGTTATCTCTTAAAAATCACAAACACAGGAAAGTTCCTTGAATTAAGAAAGCCAATCACTGGTTACATAACTTCTATAAAAGTTTGCAATGCAAATAAAAATCCAAATTTTGCCAGTCAGCGTGGTGTACTAGAATGAGCCTGAAAGTAGAAATTGGAAAATAGAAGTTCTACTGCAGACTCCATGAAGTAACTTTCCACAAGGAACCAACCATTCCTCTGGATCTCATTCATTTAGTATAAATGAAGGGGTCAGAAGGTGATCAGTTCCAGTTAAACAAATAAAAATCCTATAACTTTGCATGTAGATAATGATTAAAGCCAAAAAAGAAAAAAAGATAATTCATATCTTTGGATCCTGTTTACACATCTGTGTTGAGGGATAATCATTTATTAGTTTCACTGAAACTTTTTACATTGCTTCTGTTTTCTGTCTTCATGTTAAGAGTAACCAAGAGTAACCAAGTACCTGTTGGGCAATAAAATTCAAAATGTTTGCATACTAGAAAGTTCCAGCAAGTATTCATGCATGGAAGTAGGGTTTAGAGATGTCAGGTATAAATTCTCAATGAAGGCAAGATCCTAGATCTACAAATAAATGAATAGGATCTATAGATGTTACAGCTCAGTAGATAAGCATATGTTTTAGAGTAAGACACTATTTTATCACTTATTAGGTGGGGCCTGGGACCAGTCACTTAATCTCTGTAAGTTTCATTTCCTTATCTTTATGATGGGCAGGAGGCAGGGGATAGCTACTATATTTCACTCCTGAAAGTATTATTGAGACAACACACATGAAGTAGAATTCCTGACATCTACTGAGTACTCAATAAATGCTAGCTATTAAAAAAAAGTATATAAAAAATCTAAACCCATTTACTTTTCACTCTTTCTCTCTGTCAACATTAATCTACACCTAAGTAGCTTTTCTAGTTGAGCCTAACTGTGACATGGTCCATTGGAAATGTATGGAAAGATGATGAGGTGGGAAGAGAAAATCCTAAGAGAAAGAGGCTAGAAAGAGAAAAAGAGAAACCATTAAGAAAGAGCCAACTGCACAACAGCAAGGTAGGGCAGGAGAAAAGCTGAAGAGAAATCGATGAGGTTTATGATATTAGGGCCTTGACTCAGGTGGCCATATTTGTGGTGGTGGTCTCTGATGTTCCAAATATAGTGCAAGGGAAACAAAGGATCAATTTAGAATCAGAGGACTTGGGTCTAAAGGCCAAACTCTGCTGCTTCCTAGTTCCTTGCGTAACATCTGACCCATTATTCACTTCCTCTGCGAAATGAGAGGTTTGGACTAAGCTGACCTCTGTCCATTCCAGTTCAACACACTCTCAAATTCCAATTCTGTCTCTGACAAGCATCACTTACCAGCTTCACAGGAAAATCTCCCTGTGAAAGAATATAGCAGCAACGTCTTACCAATGACCTGGAGCAATCTGGTGAAGTAGGCTTTCTTCTTCCACTTCAGTCTTCCCTCTCACATTTTCTAGAACTTTCTTTGTAACAACTCTCCTGCCATTGACTATCTGGCTACAAGTGGTGACCAATCTGAACTTTCCCATTCCACTGCTTACGAAGGGCACAAATGTTCCAGAGGAAGAGGGACTTGGTCTGGAGCCCAGGGGTACAAAAGTGGAAAATCCTGTGTCCAGTATGGGGATCACATCGAAGAAGGAGGAACGGGATCTCCTGGCCCCACCTGCACAGCCAGCGGGAACACAATCTCCTGAGAAGAGGTCTTCATCTTCAAACACATTTTGAAAGCCAGAGTGTGGCCTCTTAAACCACAGTTCTTCCTTCAAATAGTTTTTGTCTCTGCCATCTCCTCTGTTTTCTCTTTTGATGTGATTCCCTCTGGACTTGTCATAGTCGTTGCGTTTCTCAGCGTCAGACAAGACCTCATAGGCCTTGGCTACTTGTCTGAATTTCTCCTCAGCTGCCTCCTTGTTTTCTGGGTTCTTGTCTGGGTGTACCTGAAGAGCTAACCGGTGATAAGCCTTCTTAATATCAGAGGAGGAAGCATTTTGAGGCACTCCTAGTATTTTGTAGTAATTCACCATGTTTCTTTAAAAGATCTTTCCCCACCAAGGCACAGAGCTTATTGTTTGAAGGATTTCCGTTTAACTTTAGAAAGGAAGATGGTAAACTACTCAAGTCTACACTAAGATCCTTTGAATGTGATCACATGGTTCTTGGGACAAATTCTCTTCTGGGGAAGAAATTCCTCTTTGGTGTAGCTGTCCTCTACAGTGTCCTCGCCCCTCCCTGCCTTCTGCAGCTCATTGTGGGTAGAGTAACTGTGACTCAACATTATCAGCCAATGACTCTCAGCTGATGCTGTGCTTGTCTTACATTCCTATTGGTGGAAAATTTAGGGTGGATAATATACATGTTGGGGGAGAGTTCACCTAATTTCAAAGAGCAACACTGACCAACTTGTTAACAGAGAGAATATATTTGTGTGACTCAAAAAGAAGTCTTTACCTCATTTATTAAACTAACAGTCAGAAGCAAAATAGGTCTTGTACTTAAATCAGGCACAAAATCCATTTTGGCTAATTTGTGAGGACTAATGCCTTCAGTGACTAAATAGGCATCTCCCTGTGTTATTTAATATTTGCTGCTGGGCCAAAGTGGGTGATAAAGGGGCTCTATCACCAAAACAAAACAAAACAAAACAAAACAAAAACAAAAAAATCTAAAAAACCTTGTACACATTTCTGATGTAGAAAGAATGCAACTCACTTCATCAAATGAGGAAACTGGGTTACAGAGATGTCTGCCTAGATTTAAAAAAAAAAAAAAGCAGATATAAGGAACAGAACTAGAAGTGAAGGCTTTTCATGTATGATCAGATAAGGCTTCTTCACTTCATTTCATCTTCTAAAGTTAGCCTTTTTGAAATTTATCTCTGGGCTCAAGGACAAAACTAAGTAGCAGCATGACAACAACAAATGCTTTAAAAATGGCTTTAAAGCTCATGTGTAGCAAGGGCTGCCAGTTGCTCTTTTTCCAGGACACACAACTACACATTTCCCAGACTTCCTTGCAATTTGGTATGTCCATGTCTGGCCAATGACATGGGAAAAGGTGGGTATGCATCTCTTTCAGGCCTGCCCCAAAAAACCACATATGCGCACTCCTTGCTCTTTATCCTTATACTAACTGGATGTCAATGCCCAGATGACCTTGACAGCTTCTGGCTGAAGATGACAGAGCCTCCATCGGCCTGGGTTCTTGAATTACAGTGAAGCAGATACCCCCACTGACCACCTTGGACTATTTATATGAGCAAGAAATAAGCATCTACTATTATTAATCCATTACACGTTTTCATCCACATGTAGACAGAAATTAATCTAATACACCGAATATTTCTACAACTTCACCTTCACTTTTAAAACCAACTCTTATGTCAACAACCAGAAAAGTCCTACCTCTGCCAACACTGGACGTCCAATATCCTATTCTATCTCTCACTCATCACTCTAATTACACTCACTTTTTCATTTCAACTCCACTTTTTCCAGGGTTATGAGTCTCCTTCGGGTTCCTCTTTTGTACCAAGTCTATATCTTATAACTGGCCCTGGGAATCATTCTTTTACATATTCTCTTAGGCTATCAGTCCTCCACTGTGTCCATGTCACAAACACTCCACCTAGGAGCAGTCTAGCTTTTCTGACCCCTATACCTGATGCAGCTGGAAATAAATCAAGAAACCATAAAGATGAAACATTGTACTTGTGCAGTGTACCCATCTCAGCTGGGTCAGTAGAATACCTCAACAGTTCTTTTGTTTATCCTTGGTCAGCTCCGTCTTCCATTCCCTTTGTTGGCCATTCTTAACCTTCATTGCTCTCCTCTAGTTTCTTATTAAAACTCCATCCATCCTGTCCACTCTAAGCGAAGGAGCCTCTCGTTTAGCAAAGTTAATTGAGACTGTCACGAACTCCCTAATGTCCCTGAGGACAAGGGCACTCTTAGCTGTATCTACACACATCCTGACTTATGCCCCTAGAACACTGGGGTATAGTGGAAGGGCAAGAAAGATAGAGGAAGATATCTTTGTCTTGCTTAGAATTAATCCCTTTATATTCTTTTTTTAAAAATAAAATAGTTGAATTTTTTACTGACCAAACTGAACCAAATCATAGACCAAATCGTGTGTATTATGGCTGACATTACATTTTATTGTGGTAAAACACATATAACATGAACTAGGCCATTTTAACTATTTTTATGTGTATAATTCAGTGGCATTAATTACATTCATGATGTTGTGTAATCATCACCTTTATCTATTTTTCAAACTCTTCCATTACCTCAAACAGAAACTCCATTAAGCAATAACCCTTTCTCCTGGCCCTTGATAACCTCTAATCTACTTGGTGTCTCTACAAATTTGCCTATTTTAAGTATTTCCTATAAATAAAATCATACCATATTTGGCTTATTTCACTTGGCATAATGTTTTCAAGGTTCCATGTTGTAGCATGTATCAGAAGTTCATCTGTTCTTATGACTGAATAATATTCCATTGTTTACATATACCACATTTTGTTTACCTAGTTGTTCATGCAACTAGGTTTTTCTTCCTTTTGGTTATTGTGAATAATGCTGCAATGAAAATTTGTGTACAAGTATCTGTCTGAGTCCCTCTTTTCAATTCTTTTGTGTGGCATTGCTGGGTCATATGGTAATTCAATGCTTAATTTTTTGTAGAACTGCCAAAGTGTTATCTACAGCAGCTACACCATATTGTTCGCCCACCTGCAATGCATGAGGGTTTTAATTTCTCCATATCCTGGTCCCTCCATACCCTTTTGATCTCATCTCTTTCCTTATCCTCAGGGAGTTTGCTTCATTTAACTGTCCTGAATTTCATTCAATTTTAACCTGTCCAATACTTTTGGCTACTTTCCTGCATGTAAATAAGTTTGAGTGTTTCCTCTCTTATGAGGAGAGTCCTTATACCTACATGATCCTCCAGTTACTGGTTCTCCCTTCCCTTGCCTGCCCCTCACCACTCCTCAACTTAGAAAAAAGGGTCTTCCACATCCCAAACAGTCATCCACACTCCTTCATCCAACTCCACTGGAACTCCACCGCTATGCACAGATCCCATTGGGCTTCCCCTTTTTGAGGCATTTGACATCATTAATTATTTCTTTTTCTTCAGAACTCTCCCCTTCGTTGGTTTCTATATAACCTTTCATTACTGGTTCTCTCCCCACTTCCCCGAGTGTTCTTTCTCAGTTGCTTTTGCTAGTCGTCTTCCTTCTCCTAACAATGAAAACCTCAGTGTTTCCCAAGGTGCTGGCCTTGGCCTTTTTCTCTTCCCCTTCTAAATGTCTCTCTCACTGTTACTCTCTTCTGTGACTGCTGATAGCTCTCATATCTCTGTTTCTAGGCCTCATTTCTCCCCTGAGCTGTCTACTAGATATACCCATTTTCACGTTCTACGGGCCCTCAAATGTAATATGTCCCATACTATGCTCATTACATACTTTTTAAAACTTACCTCCCACAGACATCCTGGTTAATGGCACTACATTATAACCACCCAACCTGGAAACTTGGCAGTCAGTCATCCAGGCTTCTACCCTCTTCCATCTGTGAGCAGCGAGCTCAGTCCAAGAGTTACAGCGGAGAACCAGGATGGGACAAATCTTCAGTCTCTATTGTTAACGATCCACTAAATTCTTTCGACTGTCTTCCCAGATTTTTCAAACTATCTCTTACTTTCCATCTCCAATGAACTATTACAGCAGTTTTCTTGCCTTTGGTTTCCTCGTCCTCCAAACTACTCTCCACATTGCCACTAAGATTAATCTTTCAAAAACACAAATTCCATCATGGCACTTCCCGCTTACTATGCTCCAGTGGTTTCTTAGTGCCTGTTAGGTAAAGTTCTCTTCTGCCAGGCAAACCAGACTATTATCTGGAGACCTGTTTACCCTTCAGTCAAATCCCTTGGCATTCCCTGGACCACACCTCTTACTCCAAAGTACCTGTTATTCTCAAGATAAACCATGTTATTTCAGGTCCCCATGCCTTTGTATTTGATCCTCCCTCTGCCTGGAATCCTCTGTGCTTCTTTCAAATGGTTCTCATACCTGTAATGATTTCAAATGGCTTTATTAAAGTAAAAAAAAAACTTGTAATAATGAGCATTATTTTACTTTAATAGTCTTGTACTTATTTGAATATGTTAGAAAAATCTATAACAACTACGGAAACAACTGAACAAGTGAAAAAGCCAAAGAAGCACTACACACCTATCTTAAAATGTCTTGTAATTGTTCTCAATTCAAATGAATGATTTAAACCATTTGGGATTTTTGGTTTATGGAAACCTACTCCGTTTTAATCAAAAATTCAAAAGATTCTTTCCTTGTTTTGTTTTCAGTTTTCCTGGCTGTTTTCTTATTGTTAGCATTACCCGTTTGCTTTTTAACTCTTTTCTAATCCTTTTATGGGCTGACAGGACACATCAGCAGTTTGAGTTTACACTTCATCTGTTCATTACGCTATAAAATACTTTAAGCTTTTCAGAAATATCAGGTGTAAAAGCACCTTGAATATTTTCAGTACTTGGTACTATAAAATGCTGATAAAGTAATAAAAGTTATTTCCAATTTGTGGGGTTTTAGCTGGTCTAATTCAGAGCTGGATTTACTATAGAGCCAATGAAGCTTAAGTTTAGCCTTAGCAATTTTGTATTCCTAATTTTGTAAATTTTTTCTCAAGGCGGCCTCTTAGAATTGTATAAGTTTTGAACTCTTCCCAAATCTGGATTTTTCCCGGGTCTTGTTAGAAGTATCCTTCTAAAATCACTACCGCTGAAATCCACCTGGTCATGATGGACACATGCTCAGGGTTGCTTTGATGGCCTCCCCACTTTACTACTCCATTTGAGGTGGTTAGTGTTACTTGGTAATTTGTAGCAATAAGAAACTTCACTTATATGTATTAAGTCAGTGGCCTCAGAAACTTATCAAAAGTTAGCAAAAAGCCATCTGAAAAGAAATGCCAATCTTATCCTTTCAAATTAATGGCTTAAACAACCAATTGGGTATTTCAGAGTAAAATATTGTTGCTATTCGTGTCGTTTGGGGAAAGTGAGGTGATAAAGTTAATTTGTCACCATGAATTGCATATTATTTTGTCATGATACTCTGAGAAAAAAATTATGTCAGTGACATACACTCTACTAAAAACAGAATCACTGATGTCACCCACTTTTAAGCTTGAGGAATCTGAGCAATATGAATTATACGGTATTGATTGAATGACAGATCTCTATCTTCCATCTTCATATATATTCTGAATAAATGAGTCAGACAGATAAAGATAGAAATGAAGTGACTTTACTACAATGGGCAGAACTGTCTTTGTGACTTGCATTTTGGCTCCAGATTGAGTGGTGAAGTTTCTGTACTGGACTGCCAGAATGCCTTAACTGGCCACTAGAAGCACTGTCAATAGAGATGGCTTTACACCAGAGAATGATGCTCATTTACCTGTAGAGTTTGACAAAGTGAACCTGATCCTTAATGTTCTGAGTGAGGAAGCTGGCAATGCTTTTGAATTGAGGTTGGTCAAAAGGTTCTCTCTCAAACTAAAGCTCTTAGGAAAGTAAAATTTCTAAAGTATCTTTGACTCTTGAAAACCAGGCAACCTATATCCATGGGCAAGTGCCAATTTTTTATCATCTAGTCACAAAAATTCAACTATGTATATATATCATCTCAAGTGTTTTTGGGCCCTATGCTTTGCATTGAAAGCATACTTCATGAGGGCAAGTTCTAAAATAATACCTGACTCTTAATATAGGAGCTTAAGCAAGATTCTGCTTGTTTAACTCAATATTCACTATAGAAATTTGAGTCCTAGAAAGGTAAATTTGCCAGGATCACCCAGTAACTATGAATCAACCAGGAGAAAAGAAACCAGGAGTCATGACTCTCACTCATGCCCTTCACTACAACCTGTGAGGTCTCTCTGCTAGAAGACACTTGGGAGAACAGACACCACAGTGTCTGTGGGAAAGAGACATAATACTGACAGAGCTGGAATCACTGCCTTCTCTAGGAAGGGCTCCCACTGCCTCCTTCTCTTATGGGCCAGTGAACCCTCTGGAGCAGAATGTTAATGAGGCCAATAGGCCCAGCTCCCTTGATGACACAAACCACATGCCAACCTGAGGGAGAGCATCACTGGTCATAGAAGGAGACTGGCCAGAACAGTAATACAACCCAACACATACACACACTATTGACAGTGGGTCATTTGTGTGGGAGTAGGCAGGGGGCTATGCAGGGGCCCAGGCATTCTCTTTGGAGAGTTCTTCTGTCTTGTAGTTGCGGCTCACACAGAAGGCTCAAAAGAGGTTTTCCAGAAGAAGAAAACTTGATGGGGGTAATTGCATCAGAGGGAAATTTAATGGAGATAATCGTCATGTGGTAGTGTTAAGCAAAGATCGCCAGCTTAATCCAGCTGCCTCTCCATACCACAGGAACATGGAACACCATTCCTGTCCTTTGGACAAATGTCATTCAATGGCCTGATGTCTTCTAAGAGACACATCCAAGTCTGGTTGCTATAGCAACATAGTATCCACTTATGTACTGTGAGAACATACCATAAAGACAGATGCTCTCCTTAAAGTCAGTCCATCTGAGGGTCTGACATCAATGTCAGTATCCTAGTCAGCTCATGCCACTATAGCAAGATACCACAGACTGAGTGGCTTCAACAATAGAAATGTATTCCTCACAGTTCTGGAGGCTGGTAGTCCAAGATCACAGTGGCAACAAGGATGGGTTCTTGGTGAGAGCCCTCTTCTTGGCTTACAGGTAGCTGCCACCTTGCTGTATCCTCACGTGGCAGAGAGAGAAAGAACAAGTTCTCTGGTCTCTTCTTTTCAGGGCATTAATTCTCATCACAAAGGTTCTTATCCTCATGACATCATCTAAATCTACTTATCTCCCTAAAGTCCAACCTCCTAATACCACCTTTTCGGGAGTTAGGGTTTTGACATACACATTTTGTGGGGGACACAAACATTCAGACCATAAGAGTCAGCCATGAAACTATACTTCATGAAACATCATTGGCAACTGTGCTATTTTTTCTGGATCCACGCTTTTTTAAGGTGGATTAGGGGATGCTCTCTATCTATCCTTGCCCCGCTTATATCTAATGGCAGGGCAAAACTTTCCCTGAAGAGATTTAAAGATGTGGCTGTTGTGACCTGGAAGATGTGCCTGAAAGGGTCATGTGTTTGTGATGGGGGGTGGCCTGCAGTTTTCCCATCTGGAGGAACTTAATGAGTGGCTACTGTCTGCTTGAGGTTCATTGAGAGGAAGATCCCCGGAGGCGAAACACTGAAGATCTCTGAAGCATGATGATGGAAGAGGCAGGTTAACATGGTAGAGGTTCGTAATCCTCAACTCCTCATGAAAATCACAGCACCTGCTTGTCTTATCAGCCTGAGCCTGACTAGTGGTTCCCTCCTCACCTCCTACCTCCTTTAATGAGCAGAAGAAAGATGATACGAAGTTCACAGTAGGAGGAAGGTCGGACCACTTCCAGAGAATAATTCAAGGTAGACTCTACTTCACCCAATCACCTTTCCATGAGAATGAAGGAACTTAAGCTTCTGGTCCATGCTTGCAAAACTCCAGTCCCCTGGAAATTCTCTTTTCAGCCTCCTGAGTTGGCAGGCTCAATAGAGTAGTAAGATGATGCTCTTTTCTCCCCTAGAAAGACTTCTGAATGAAATGCTTTGGGAGAGTTTATTCTCTTTTGCTTTCCAGTGTCCCTGGTGCCAGAGCGATGTCATCCTGGAAGAAAGGGCCTCCTCCTAGGCCAAGCTCAGAGCTGGCCAGTTCCATTTCTGAGGTCCTGGCACAGAATCTGGAAGGCCCAAAGAACAACCCCTACTCCAATATGGGACTGTTGTCTCAGAGAAGTCTGAACAAAGGCTCAATCTGAAAAACACTTCTGGACAGCTGGTCACCTAGCTAAGACACTTTTTTTTTTTTTTGGTTAACTTTTCACAATATTATTTAAATATAATTTTAGAAGCGAGTTTCTCAACTGCAATGCTGCAAATGGACATTATGCCATTAAAAATTAAAATAAAATATGCTCCAGCTGATTGGCCTTCCACTTTCCAACCTGAGCTATTTTCCCTCGCAATTTTATTACACAAATTTTCAAACATAAAGAAAAGTTACAAGAATATTTTATTCCTACCTCCTAGATTTGACAATTAACATTTTGTATTCTTGATCGTACATCTACCAATCTACTCATGCCTCTATCCAATTGTCAATCCATATTTTGATGCATTTCAAAGTAAGTTGTATACATTAGTATACTTTTCCCCTAAATACTTCAGTTTGCATATCATTGTTAATATTTTTAAAATTCTTTTCCTTTTGAGGTAAAATTTAGAGGCTATGTAATGCACGAATCTAAATTGTTTGCATATATCGGTGCACAGGCAGTTACCAATGCATATACCTGTAATCCAAACCCTTATCAAGACACAGAACACTATCATCACCCAGAAAGTCCCCTCATGCCCCTTGACAGTCATTCTCCACCACCATCTATACAGGGGCAACCAAGTTCTGATTTTTTGCTATCACTGATGGATTTTCCTGTTTTCAACCTTTATCTAAATGGAACTGCTATGGTCTAAATGTTTGTGTCTCCCTCAAATTCCTACGCTGAAACTTATTTTTCAGGGGGTATTAGAAATGATGTTAATGGGTGGAGCCTCTCAGAGGTAATTAGGTCATGAGGGCAGAGTCCTTATCAATGGGATTAGTGTCCTTATAAAAGAGCCCCCAGAGAGCTCTTTCACCCCTTCTACCACGTGAGAACACAGCAATAACACGGCTGTCCAGGAAGTGAGCATGACCCAGCCACCACATCTGCAGCCGCCTTAATCTGAGGGAAGGGAATTAACATTTTGAGACATCAATATTGGGCCAGGACCTATCCTAGGTGCTGTACATTCGCTGTCTTTGTGTCCTCACGACACCACCCTATCAAGTGAGGTACGGATAGTCTCATGTTATAGATATGAAACCAAGACTCAAGAGAGATATAGTAAGTTGCTCGGGTCACACAGAGTTAGAAGAACCAAGATTTGACTAAATCCTGTGCTCTTTCCACTCTACTTTGCTAAGTACTGGGAAAGCAAATTGGAGGGGGTTATTAAGCTCAGTTAGTGCCAAGGCAAGTAGTAGATGGTACTGCATGTCTCTTAGTGTCAGATCTGTCCCTCTTTTTTCATTCCTTTCTGTTCTTGCTTTCTAGTGGGTTTAGGGTGAAGGTAGAGCTGTTCCATCTCGCAGAAGTAAATGAGCTTTAGCCCTCCTTTCTGCAGCTGTGACTCAGGGCTTGGGTTTTTCTCTTGCAGGAAGGAACCATTAGCTTGTCACTTTCCTTCTCCCTTCTCCACTCTCCTCAGTTTCTCAGCGTCTGGTATGATCAGAACTTGATGTGGAGGACATGCAGAGAGCCTCACTGATCACTCACTGCTCTCTGGTCCTCTTCTTCCTCACTTCCTCTGCCCACTGCAGGGAAGGGGGGTAATTGTGTTCATCATATGTTTCTCTAGACTGAGTTACCTGTTCCTGAAAAGCATTAGCTTGCTCCTCAAATCCTGCTGTTCGGAAATAATTGACGACATCCATCACAGCCCAGTCTGCAGGATCGGGTGGCCTCCCATTCTCCATGGAACTGCAAAACACAAATCCAGACAGTCGTCATGGTAGATCATGCAAGAGTGTGCGGCCAGGCTCACTACTCAGTCTCCTAGGGGTGGGTCCAGGCCAGCTCACTGGAACCATAGCCCTCTTTTCTCTCAGTGGCCCAGATCCTGGTACATCTCTCTCAGGACCATAATCATTCTTGTGTCTCCTAGGTTCAGAAGATCATTTCTCTTACTGGCTCAGTCACTGCTTTCCTAATAAGCCATCAGACCTTTAATATAAAGTATTTTCTATATATTCTTTTTTTAATCCAGAGATATTGAGTGGTCCAGTGATTTCCGGTGGCCCACAGTATGATATTCACTACGATATTCATACTCCTGAGTTAATAACATCAGGCCCTTTACAAAATAGCCCCAATGTAACTGTCTTTTTCCTTCTCTCACCACCTTTCTCATCCCCATCCCCACACACCCTCTCTGCAGTTCTGAAACTCCAGGGCTAAAGCTATTCCCCAGTATGCCATGCCCTTTTACAGCTCTGAGCCTTTGCACATGTTGTTCCACACACAGTGACCCCTCATTCATTTCTACCTGACAAAATCCACCATTCCTACCTAGTTAATATTAGTTCAAATGCCTCCTCCTCTGTGAGGCATTTTCTTGCTCTACCAGGGAACTGTTTTAGTTATAACTCCCTCTGCATTCAAGAACTCCATTCAAATTCCCACTGTAGCACTTTCTGTGCTGGATTATATTCTCTGCTTATTGGACAGTCTGTCACACCACAGTGGGAGATATGGGCTAGAGATACACATTGGGGCTGGACCGTTTCTCAATTTATTATCCCTAGTGTCAAGCATCTAGTTAGGAACTCAATCAATATTCAAATGACTAGATGATGATCAAGCATTTGTCCTCAAGAATCAGTGGGTAGGTAACTTGCATCACTGCATTTAGAAAGGAGGTGCAAAAGAAGTAGAAATAGAGAGAGAAAAGCAGGGACCTGCAGTTACTGTGACTCTGCCTCGCTTCTGCTGCAGGCGTATTCATCAAGATTTCTCTAAACCTCAACCAAGGCAATTCTTCCAAAGTGAACATCTGATCACACTGTTCCCCACTTAAAATCCTCCAAATTTCCCATTGCCTTTAAGGTAAATTCCAAGCAGTGTCACTTGGCTTAGGAGATCCTTCTTGGCTTAGGAGGAAGCTCCTGCTTACTCTCCAACGAGGAACACACTGGTGAGCAAACAGACATGGTGCTTGCTCTTTGGACCCATAGTCCTGCGTGGGGAAGGCACTGATGAGTAATCATACAACAAAATGTACAGCTGCACATTGTGCTAAGTGCTACGAAGGACAAGCGCACTGTACTGTGACAATTTAAGGGCCTAGAGGAGGCTTTCCCATGGAAGTTTCTTTTGAGGTAAGGTCTGGAAAGCAGCCAGAAATTAACCAGATGAAGAAGTCAGAAGATTATTCCAGGCTCTTTGACAGGAATATACACTGCCAAGGGAGCCATGCAGGTCTTGGTGGCCACACTGAGGATTCTAGATTTGTGTCTACAAGCAATGGGGACTTGTTAAATGGTCCTAGGTAAAGGGCGACCTGATCAGATTTACATTTTGAAAACAGTTCTGGAGAGATGTCAGAGGGCAAGAAGGGGTGGCAGTGAGAGGTCCACTGGAGTCATCCAAGCAGAAGATCATGGTGACCAAGCCTAGAGATGAGGCTATGGAAAAGGAGATAAGTGTGAGGGTTTAAGAGATATTTAACCAATAAAACCAGCGTGACATAGTGGTGGACTAGACCCCAAGAATGAAGCAAATGGAAGTGTCATGGAACTGGATGAAAGGTGGTTAACTCGCTTAGATGGCACCCCCAGGGTTAACTGTACACACTGAATTTGGGGTATGCTCTGTGTCTAAGTAGAGGTTTAATGTAAGACATAAGTCTGGAGTTCTAAGCAGACGAGTGGGCTAGAGGTACACATTTAGGTGACAGGAGCATTTAGAATCCTTGGGAAAAGATGAGAAGAAAATTGGGCTTAGAACTAAGCTTGGGGAGGGTCAGCATTTAGTGAAAGTTCAAAAGATGCACATTACTGAAAGTCTTCAAGCACTCGAGAATCAAGCATCTGGCTGGACCTCTGCCTCACTCCCAGTATAATGTTTTGCTCACAGTAGAAACTTAAAATATTTGATTAAAAAAAACAAAAACAACAACCAAAAAAAACCTTGTCTTTGCTAAAGAAGAGGGGGTCACTTAATAATGGCACATGTGACCAATGATTTATCAACACAGAACTTAATTTAAAAACATTTAAAGAGAACATTTACTGGTTAGAAGTGTTTTCTCTTTTGGGCTTAGAGGCTGTGCATTTGTAAACACTACATGCCCACGTACATACACACTCGTAGACATACACGCTCACACACGTGCACACACACATACCTTCGTATCATTTAACAGGCAATATACACGGGGGAAAGACTGTTTTTTGCCCAAACATTTTCAAACATGAACTATGTGTTTTAACATCAAAGTTAAATGGGTTTTTAAAAAATTATTTACGTGCTGGGATTTTCTACTATCCCATTAACATAAGCAACATGGGCTGACACTGGGGACTCTCTTTAAGGTAACATTTTCCTTCCTCTTTTGCCTAAGGTGGGCTTGAAGAATGTTCGGACGGGAGTTTGTTGTTTTAACAAATCTTTTAAGTTTTCTAATCTGCTCACTTCTAGCAGTGAGCACAGAGTCCCATAGGATTCACTTTTAAGTGCCCCAGAAAACATCTGAATTTACTCTCCCTGCGGATGGCTTCAATTAGATGTCTTTCCTCATAAAGAATAGTTATCTAATTGTAATAACAAAGTGTGCTACATTGTAATTTTAGAATGGGAAGCTTTCCTGAGTCTTATTCTGCTGGGATATGACATCACCACTTCCACAATTCTGAAATATTCTTGAGGTCTAACAATGCAGCAGAGAATACGAACTTGGCAAAACTACTGGCAGTGTATCACGGAAAACAGGAGCAATGGAGAACAGGGTACACTCTTATAAGAGGGTGAGGGGACCCACACAGAAGAAGCAAGGGGTTAGAAACTAATCAATGCATGTAATCAGCGATCCACCCAAGTTTAAGCCTGATAGCCCTCTCACCCCTCAAAAAATAACTTAGAAGAAAAATCACAATGTTAGACTACTCACATCCTGAGAGAAGAAACTTGTCTATTTTCATCTCTTCTGCTCTCCAGCACCTAGCACAAGTCTGATGGTTGCAGACAATGCACAGCAAAAATATGTTGCATTAATGGACTAATAACCAGAGAGAATTTAGAATCTATAGTACACTTTTCACACATTACTTATTATCAGCTTCCCAGCTACTTCTTAACTGTCTAGTGTAATCTGTTTTTAGAAAACTAAGGCTCAGAAAGGATAAGACCCTCATCCAAAATCACATCACAGATAAAGCTAGGATTGGATTCACATATGCTTACCTCCAAATCTATGCTTTTCCCACTCTACTTACTCATTGGTACGAATATAAAACCTACTGCTTCTCAGTACTGTGCTAGATGCAGGGTTACAAGGATAGGAATGTATAGGCCCTGCCCAGAAGCTGGCAATCTGGGGAAGGGAAGCAAACGTGTAAACGGCGAACTCTAAGTTGTACTAGAATTGAGGGGTGAACAAGTACTATTGAGGATGCATGCACTGGAGGGCCCAGCCAGTTCTGGGCCTTGACTAGGACATTTGAAGATTTTCAACAATAATTTTGAAAAGTGTCTTTTGCTCCAAACATACACAAAATTAGGCCCTGGGAGGGGATGGCTTGCAGAGGCAGATATATGCAGGCACATATTGTCAGTCTAGGTTGTTTATGTTAAAGCATGATGAATAATTTTGCCGGGTCCATCCAGTGGTTTCAAAAACAGTTTTAAAGAGGAAACTGGAGATGATCTAAGGCAATATGATGGCAGGTGCTAGGGAGACCAGAGTGCCAAGGCTGGGTAAAATTATAAGACATTTCAGAGGATGAATTTAAGTCTCACCTTTCCCCACTAGGAAAGCCATATGTCTCCTCAAGGACCTTTATTTGTGGCCAAACTGAGACACTTTGTTCCCCTCTCAATGGACCATTCTCTTATAACTCATGCATGTCAAATTCCAGAAGGAATTTAAATAGAGCTGTTTAGAACCCTTCGCAGATGGTGGATCCCATTGTGGCTGATAATTTTGCACTGATGAAATGAGATGGCAGATATAAAAGTTTCATTATCATTTAATATTTATCATTCACTGTCATCACAGCAAAATGTTTCTTAGAATACAATGTGTAAAGATGATAAATTCATAAATATTTTTCCAGGCATGGAACCTTTAAAAAATATGTATGCACTTTAACTTATTACAAAAAAATTAGCAAGAAAAGAGGGCGGAATTTGTCTACAATCCCTCGTTTAAGCAAATCAACGATTCCATTTAACCCAGTCACCTTTTAGTCCCTGTGCATACGGTTAGGTATATCATATATTGATAAAAATTATATTATGCGTGAATAATTCACTCAGGGAAATGATTATCCCTTAATTAAACAATAACCTCACTTTTAAAGAGAGCTAGAGAGACACCATCATGGGAACAGAAATGTAATAAATAACAAATTTGGCAGAAATGTGCAGATTGAGACCTTATAATGAGTGTTTTCATGTTGGCACATTATAATTTTAAGTGCTGGCAGCAATACTCTTCATTTTCTCTTTATATATTAGTGAAGACATGTGGAAAATAGTTGAAACTCTCCATCTAGCACGTGTATATTTTATGGTACTTATGATATCGTAGATTCTGAGTGTTGGTCAGAACAAAAGAGAACTCTGGATAAATACAATCCATATGTGGTTCAAAATCTCATTCTACTCATTAATTGCATTTCTGCTTTAAAGTTCAGAGCAAAAGTTACTTTAGACACTGGTTAATATATAATGGTGATATATTTACCACATTATTCTTCTTATAAAGCTAATTCTCAATGTTATTTCAGTTTCTATTCAAAAATGCACTCTAACTTTGTATTGCCTTGATCTTTATAACTTACTTTCAAAATTAAGTTAACCTACTCTTTGCCTGTATCTTAAAACAGATTTTGGCTAAAAGCAATATAATTCTGATCATAACACATTAATGTCGATCTCTTTGCCTCTGATGTATCTAAGAAGGAAGCAACCAAATAAGTTTTAGTTTTATTTCCATTCCCTTCTCCCTCTCCCTTCATCCTAACAAGCAAGAATCTGGATAAAAGGCAGACCCAAAAAGAGAAAGAATGATTCGAAGTTTCTTGACAGGATATTTTTTATTTTTTAATATTCAGATAAATAAAAGTTGACTTCATTTAGCTGCAGTACACCCAAACAATGAAAGCACTGAAAAGGCAAATGATTCTTCAAGCCTCTGTATATTCTAAATTCTTTAGCTTGGCAGTCAGAGATTTGATTCAAATATACCTTTGCAGGCTTATTTCCCATTCCAGATATGTACTGAAACCCAACTGAGTAAAATCCTGGACTTTCCCATGGCCATAGCTTTGGTTATGCCACTCAAAGCCCTCTCTGTTCAAGTTCCAGCAATCAGAATCTCATTTGTTTTTAAAAGGTACTGGTTCAATGTCCCCTTCCTGATATCCCCAATCGATCTTTTATTCCACTCATTAATTAATTTTAACCTGCCTACTATGAGCCAGGCACCCGACAATCCTTAGAAACTCATAGTCTAGTGAAGAGGAAAATCTCAATCAGCTGCATGATGAGGGTTGTGTGTTCCATGCCTTATTCCGAAAAGTGGTTAAGGGACAAGAGACATAGATAGATGGAGGAAAGAGGGCACAGAAGTGAAAGTCATCACGGCAGTGGGACGCAGGCTGTGCTGGGAGGAGAGGCTTTGGAGACTTGAATCGGCAGCAACACCAGGAGCAGGTGCCAGGGACAGACGGGGCTTTTCCCGCTACAGTATCTTCCCTCAGGCTGACGGCTTTTCCCTGAAATCGCATGGCACTCTATCCTGGGATATCTCTGCTGGGTACGTCTCCCCAACATCCCACCCATCTTTCTGAAAACAAAGGATCCTGTAACTCCCTCTTTCACTGCCTGTTCTTAACTTTGTAGTGCAAATAAAGAATTCTGAACTCGTGTAAATAAGCACACTCCTCTCTAGAGGACTCAATGAATTTTTACTCACTATCACATTCATGCTAAGCACAAATATATGAACATTTCATAAACCAATCATTAATACTAAAGGCAACTGCATAAAGACCTCCTGAAGAACTTTCCTCCTTGCTCTGGGCCACAGCATGTGATATTATTCTAGAGGACTCAGGAGTGGCTTCATTGCTTAGACAAAATCGGTTTTACTTCTGTAAGAATATCAGTAGTACACCAGAAACTATGTAGAAAACAGCAGTTTTTCAGGGCTGCTAATGTATTAAAAATATACGATACATGTTTGTGAATTCTGTTGGCTTTGAATGAAGCTTCTGCTGTCTTCATGCTTAAAATATAATATGCTTAGCTGACTCAATTTGTACATATTTTATTCTTTTGAAATGTATACTTTTTTAAGGCAGTTATTTGCAATGGACATACTGGTATAAATCAAAACAGTAAATACACTCAATTCTTAACCGAAGGTATCATTTAATCTAAGGGAATAATCAAACATGTATCATAAGACCATATAATAAGACTGAATTGTGTTCCCCTCAAAAAAATTCCTATGTTGAAGCCCTACCACTCAATGTGATTGCATTTGGAGACAAGGCTTTCGGGAGATAGAGAAGTTAAGGTTAAATGAAGGTATAAGGGTGGGGTCCTAATCCCATAGGACTGGTGGCCTTGTAAGAGCCATGTGCATGTACTGAGGAAAGTCCATGTGAGGACGTAGTGAGAAGGCAGCCATCTGCAAGCCAGGAAGACAGCTCTTCCCAGAGGCTGAATCAGCCAGCATCTTGATCTGGGACTTCTCAGTCTCCAGAACTGTGAGAAATAAATTTCTATTGTTTAAGCCTCCTAGTCCATAGTATTTTGTTATGGCAGCCAAAGGTGACTAATACACCAGATATAAGAATGAACGGACAGCCATAAAATATTAAGGAATGAATTTTAGCTTTACTAAGAAAAATAAAATTGTACCAGTTATAATTATCACTATTAACTTCCATGTATTATCTGTATTTAAAAAACCATATAGCACTCTAACTTATCCCGCCAAACAAATCTGCAGAAGGGCAATACCAGATCCTGATTAGAAGGGTAATTTTTCAGGTTTGAATTAGTGGCTCAGTTTACCTCTCCTCTCTTCCTCTCCCTTCCTCTCCTCTCCTTTCCTCTCCTTTCCTCTCTTCTCCTCGCCCTCCCTTCCTCTCCTCTCTCCTCCCCTCCCCTCCCCTCCCCTCCCCTTTCCTTTCTTCCTCCTCCCTTCCTTTCTCCTTCCTACTTATTCCTTCCCTCCCTCACTCCCTCCATCCTTCCCTCCTTCCTTCCTAACAAGCTATTTCTTAAGAGGTATTTGGTATTTAGCCACTATGAATTTCTTAGGAGTTGTATTTTATTTTCCCATGTTTTTAGTGTAGAGGTATCTTCCTATTATGATCACTCCCTGTTCCAGACTGCTGTTCTCTAAAAACAGAACCATCACTCACTGCCTTCCAGAAGAGTAGGGCAGTGTGGTTGTGGAGTCTGGGAAAGGCAGACAGAACAGATGAGAGGGGCACGATGAGGAGAGCATACCCAGGAACTACCTAGCAAGCTAGGTATAATCCCCTTATTGCTTTAAAAAAACATACATCAAAAAACTGCTGATTATTTATGTGATACCACAAAAGGACAGGAGTAGGAGTAAATGAATGAAAGCTAACACCAGTGATCAGACACACAATTACTTCTACCAGTTTCCTTCCTCTTTCC